>NC_134695.1:76794037-76911537 GCF_050947455.1 Rhinoderma darwinii
TGGTGTCTTACAACGATACAGCTGAAATCCACATCCACATGCTGCGTTCCCACGAGTCAGCGCAGTTTTCAAATAATTGTTAATATCCATGCAGTTTTTTGCAGACGTTAACAATCATTTAAAGAAATAAGAACGTCCAGAGATCACTGTGGGTGGGTGGTCTGATGCTTAAGTGTGTCTAAACAATGAGTGTGTCCTGTGCAGACCCTAGTTCAAATCCTGTTGTGTGGATTTGTCCAAAAGATACCTTGCTGAGGTGGTCCTGGTTATAGTGGTGTTGAGGCAGCGCAATGAGTATATTGCTGCGTAAGACAGTTACTTATAGGAAGAATGTTACTTATACAACTGTCTTCTTTTTCTAGACAGCTGTATTTATATAGTAGATTATTGCAGATTTCAGTAATATACTCATCACTTAAACAGGTATCATAATCCATTACTCCATAGGGGGCACTTTGGGAAAGGGGGGAGCTGCCCAAGGTCACCAGGAGCCAATGTGGGAATTAGAACCCACATTATATAGAAGTGATCCCTGCGCTCAACTTAGATCACGCTGCTGCACCGCAGCTACACAACAACACATTTATTCACCTCTTAAAAAAAAAGGGGTAATTGGACTTTCAACAAAAGGGGCATAACCGCACAGTGACTTGGGGCTTAAGTTCTTTCAAGGCTGGAGACACAAGAGGGAGCCACAAAGAGGAGATCCAGGAAATAGATCCTGCATGTTTCTGATTTATCAGCAGAGAACATTACCAGTGCGCTACCTCTGCTGCCAAGAGTCTCCTCCAAATTCTTCCAAAGATGACATGTTCTTATTCCTGCTGGAAGTAACGATTACATTTGGTCTTATGGGAACAATAAGAAAGCCCAGAGCTTGACCTGAGCTGGTGGTGTGGTACTTAAGCAGTGTCTAGTCAGTGAGTGTGTTCTCTGTAGACCCTGGTTCAAATCCTGATGCGTGGCCTTGTCCAGAAAGGTACTTTGCTCGGTGGTCCATGTTGTAGTGGTGTGGAGGCAATGAAAATGTTGCTGTATTAATAAAGTTACTTATATGAAGAATGTTACTTAGACAACTGTCTTATTTTTCTAGACCGCTGTATTTACATAGTAGGTTATTGCAGATTTCAGCAATATACTCATCACTCAAACAGGTATCATAATCCATCCCTCCATAGGTGGCACTTTGGGAAAGGGGGGAGCTGCCCAAAGTCACCAGGAGCCAACATTGGGATGAGAACCCACATTGTACAGAAGTGATCCCTGTGCTCAGCTCTGATCACACAGGCTGTGAGCCAGCTACACAACACCAAACAACACCACCTCTTCGAAAAACCCCAAAAACCCAAAAAACAATGGGTAATTGGACTTTCAACAAGAGAAACTTTAGATCACATTGGGGCATGGCAGTGTGGTGGCTTGGGTCTTAAGTGCTTAGACTTGGTTTGCTATAGTTAGCCCATGTGCCTGGGTTCAAAGCATCCTGCATGCCACTTGTGTGGTAGATGGCATTCTCCTTACTTAAAGGTGACAATGCTTTTGCCAATGGTTGACAACAGGGCAATTAATTTCTCCTTTAAAATGATGCCACGCCTTGTGAACCTGCACTGCTGAAAGGCTTTCAAGGCTGAAGCCACGAGGAGGCGATCCTGGGTATAGATCCTGCGTGTTCCTGACTCCTCTAATTTATCAGCAGAGAACTTTAGCAGTGCGCTACCTCCGCCTTGGAGAGACAGCTGCAAATTCTTCCAAAGATGACATGTTCTTTTTCCTGCTGGAAGTAATGATTACATTTGGTCCTATGGGGACAATACAAAAGTCCAGAGATCACTGTGGGTGGGTGGTCTGCTGCTTAAGTGGTGTCTAAACAATGAGTGTGTCCTGTGCAGACCCTGGTTCAAATCCTGTTGTGTGGCTTTGTCCAAAAGATACCTTGCTGAGATGGTGTTGGTTATAGTGGTGTGGAGGCAGTGCAATGAATATGTTGCTGCATAAAAAAGTTACTTATACAGCTGTCTTCTTTTTCTCGACAGCTGTATTTATATAGTAGATTATTGCTGATTTCAACAATATACTCATCACTCAAACAGGTATCAGAATCCATTACTCCATAGGTGGCACTTTGGGAAAGGGGGAGCTGCCCAAGGTCACCAGGAGCCAATGTGGGTATTAGACCCCACATTGTACAGAAGCGATCCCTGCGCTCAACTCAGATCACGCAAGCTGTGAGCTAGCTGGAGGACATGGGTATCATTGGGACATGACAGCACAGTGACAGCACAGTGACAGCACAGTGACAGCACAGTGACAGCACAGTGACAGCACAGTGACAGCACAGTGACAGCGGGGTTAACTGCTTTTAAAGCTGGAGATCCCAGTGATAGAACTCACATGGTCCTCACACCTCTAACTTATCAGCAGAGATCTTTACCAGTGCGCTACCTCTGCTTTCAACTGTTGGCAGCAAATTCTTCCAAATAGGACGTGTTCTTATTCCTGCTGGAAGTGACAATTACATTTGGTCTTATGGGGACAATAAGAAAGGCCACAGATTGGCCGGAGCTGGTGGTCTGGTGCTTAAGCAGCGTCTTCTGTGTGGACCTTGGTCCAAATCCTGAAGTGTGGCCTTGTCTGAGAGGAGACCTCGCTGGGTGGCGGTGAAGTGAGGAGGTTGCTGCATAAGAAAGTTACTTATGCGCCTGAACCAGTTCTCTTTTACAGAACATTATTGCAGATTTCAGCATTATACCGTCACCCCGGAGGTGTTTCTCTATGGAGAAGGGGGAAAGCTGAATGTTGGGCACATAAGATGTGACCTCGCTGCTCCACTGGAACGCATCTCCACCTCGGTGCGGTAATCTGACATCAACAGAAATCACTTTGGACCGAATCGACTGACGTGCGACGTGACTGGGGGGCTGTGCGATGTGACTGGGGGGCTGTGCGATGTGACTGGGGGGCTGTGCGCTGTGACTGGGGGGCTGTGCGATGTGACTGGCGGCCTGTGCGCTATGACTGGGGGGCTGTGCGCTGTGACTGGGGGGCTGTGCGCTGTGACTGGGGGACTGTGCGCTGTGACTGGGGGGCTGTGACTGGGGGGCTGTGCGCTGTGACTGGGGGGCTGTGCGCTCTGACTGGGGGGCTGTGCGCTGTGACTGGGGGCTGTGCGCTGTGACTGGGGGGCTTAGGGCCAGGGCCGGTTTTAGACAGAGTGTGTTGGCTGCTGGGACTTGTGTGCCAGGGCTGCTTTTTTGTCTCAGTCCGGCCCTGGTCTGATTATTACATAGAACACAGAACAAAGTGATGACACAAATATAAGAGGGACAGGGCGGAGCGCGTGCAGAATGTGCCCAGGACCATTACCAAAGCCGATACCGGGGTACACTACAGCCACAGGGGGGCCACTGCCTGCCAGTCTACACTGAACAGAATCCGACTCGCATCGCTACTGGTGCAGCGGAGATAGTGCTGCCTACTCAATAATTGCTCTGTCCCCTCAGTCTCCCCCAAAGTGACGGTCCCTCATACGCCCCTCGTTACCTGGAGCCACATCCTACTAATGTTATCAGAAATATGGCGCCAGATCGAAACTATTCCCAAATTTATTCCCCCATTATAATGGGTACATGGCCCCCCGATCCTCCTGTGTAGAAAAGGGGGTAACCACAAGATATCCGGGTCCCGCCTGTATAGACCCTTCCTATTGTCTTTTCTCGATATATCATCATTGCGGCTGTTTGTCCCCAGTCCCCGGTCCGGTCTGAGGCTCGCGGCGCGGGGAGGGGACGTCCTGCTCCCTCCGGACACAGATGATATAAAATTGCGCTGAGGAACTTGACCTCCTCTGGGGGAAATTACACAATTCCGGAAAGAGACATCATTCAGGAATTAACAATTAGCGCGGCCGCGTCTCCTCGGTGGATTTTATTTCTCTGTCTTGGAGAAATATGGATTCCAGTAATTGTAAAGCGCAGCTCATTGTCCCTGTCCATATAATATCTGCTCCACACACACCACAAGCTCCAAAGCCTCTACTGTTCACGCCCACATAGGACGGAAATCACCCAACCTTTATCAGAGGTGAGGGGGGACATTGTACAGTTATAGAAATATTATCTGGGGGACAGGATAATGACACGCTGACACTTGGGGTACAGGATAATGATACACTGACACTTGGGGCACAGGATAATGACACGCTGACACTTGGGGTACAGGATAATGACACGCTGACACTTGGGGTACAGGATAATGATACACTGACACTTGGGGCACAGGATAATGACACGCTGACACTTGGGGTACAGGATAATGACATGCTGACACTTGGGGTACAGGATAATGATACACTGACACTTGGGGTACAGGATAACGGCACGCTGACACTTGGGGTACAGGATAATGATACGCTGACACTTGGGGTACAGGATAATGACACTGACACTTGGGGTACAGGATAATGACACTGACACTTGGGGTACAGAATAATGACACGCTGACACTTGGGGTACAAGATAATGACACGCTGATACTTGGGGTACAGGATAATGATACACTGACACTTGGGGCACAGGATAATGACACGCTGACACTTGGGGTACAGGATAATGATAAGCTGACACTTGGGGTACAGGATAATGATACACTGACACTTGGGGTACAGGATAACGGCACGCTGACACTTGGGGTACAGGATAATGACACGCTGACACTTGGGGTACAGGATAATGATACACTGACACTTGGGGTACAGGATAACGGCACGCTGACACTTGGGGTACAGGATAATGATACGCTGACACTTGGGGTACAGGATAATGACACTGACACTTGGGGTACAGGATAATGACACTGACACTTGGGGTACAGAATAATGACACGCTGACACTTGGGGTACAAGATAATGACACACTGATACTTGGGGTACAGGATAATGACATGGACACTTGGGGTACAGTATAATGACACACTGACACTTGGGGTACAGGATAATGACACTTGGGGTACAGGATAATGACACTTGGGGTTCAGGATGATACGCGGACAATTGTGGTACAGGATAATGACACTTGGGGTATAGGATGAGGATACGCGGACACTTGGGGTACAGGATAATGACACTTGGGGTACAGGATGAGGATACGTGGACACTTGGGGTACAGGATAATGACACTTGGGGTAAAGGGTAATGACACCCTGATCTCGGTCTATAGAATTGCGGTCGGCTCCGTCCTTCACACCCGGTTCACGCTCGCCCTCTGCTCAGCGTATGGGGGACACGTGTATCGCATGGTTACATCGGGGGGCAGTTTTCTGCCTTCGTTATTCAGTTTCAGGTCTCGTCTTTTACATCTACTGTTCTTGTACTGGACTTACAGATTTAGCAGAGCTGAGTTTGTCATCAGTCACTATGGGGGCAGCGCATCTATATCTAACGTGTCTCCAGTGCGATATCAAAGGAAGAGCTGAGCTGATGAAGTATTGATGGAGAGGCAATGAATAGGAAATGATTTATATAAAGTAGCCGCACAATCACACGTCCCGTCTGTACATAAAGCGTCATTTGAAAGAGAATAAGACATCGCAGCGACAAACACAAAAGCTTCTGATATTCAAATCCGGCCGCCTTTCATGCCTCTGATGTGACTGAGCGCGGCCCCACAAACTCCCTCCAAAGAAGAGAAACTTCTGCCGCGTCACCAACAAGAAAGACGAAGGTCACGAGGACGGGAACAAAGGTGGACGGCGATGCAGATGTAGCAGAGCTGAAATTGAAATCTAACTCTTTGGGGTTGTTTTATATCAAAATAATGCTGAGAGTGCAGATAAGGCTCTGTTCACACCTGCGATGTGACATTCTGTTGTTCTGCTCCGTGAGGAACAGAAGGGAATACCAGAACCAACGTTTCCACTGCACAACGGACACCGCCAGCGGCCGACGGAACCCATTGACTTCAATTGGGCCTGTCGGCTTTCCGTCGGGGTGTCCGTGATTTTACCGGACACAATAGAACAGTATTCTGCGCTATTTTCTCCAGTAATCCCTGCTTGATCTGCAACGGAGGCCCCTAACGCAGATGTGAATGAAGCCTTAGTAGATGTTACCTGCAGTCCTATGTAACACCACAGATAACAGTGATAACTCTCTGAGTACAGATAATGTAGTAGATGTTACCTGCAGTCCTATGTAACACCACAGATAACACAGTGATAACTCTCTGAGTACAGATAATGTAGTAGTGTTACCTGCAGTCCTATGTAACACCACAGATAACAGTGATAACTCTCTGAGTACAGATAATGTAGTAGTGTTACCTGCAGTCCTATGTAACACACAGATAACACAGTGATAACTCTCTGAGTACAGATAATGTAGTAGATGTTACCTGCAGTCCTATGTAACACCACATATAACACAGTGATAACTCTCTGAGTACAGATAATGTAGTAGTTTTACCTGCAGTCCTATGTAACACCACAGATAACACACAGTGATAACTCTCTGAGTACAGATAATGTAGTAGATGTTTCCTGCAGTCCTATGTAACACCACAGATAACACAGTGATAACTCTCTGAGTACAGATAATGTAGTAGATGTTACCTGCAGTCCTATGTAACACCACAGATAACACAGTGATAACTCTCTGACTACAGATAATGTAGTAGATATTACCTGCAGTCCTATGTAACACCTCAGATAACACAGTGATAACTCTCTGAGTACAGATAATGTAGTAGTGTTACCGGCAGTCCTATGTAACACCACAGATAACACAGTGATAACTCTCTGAGTACAGATAATGTAGTAGATATTACCTGCAGTCCTATGTAACACCTCAGATAACACAGTGATAACTCTCTGAGTACAGATAATGTAGTAGTGTTACCGGCAGTCCTATGTAACACCACAGATAACACAGTGATAACTCTCTGAGTACAGATAATGTAGTAGATGTTACCTGCAGTCCTATGTAACACCACAGATAACACAGTGATAACTCTCTGATTACAGATAATGTAGTAGATGTTACCGGCAGTCCTATGTAACACCACAGATAACACAGTGATAACTCTCTGAGTACAGATAATGTAGTAGATGTTACCTGCAGTCCTATGTAACACCACAGATAACACAGCGATAACTCTCTGATTATAGATAATGTAGTAGTGTTACCTGCAGTCCTATGTAACACCACAGATAACACAGTGATAACTCTCTGAGTACAGATAATGTAGTAGATATCACCTGCAGTCCTATGTAACACCACAGTGATAACTCTCTGATTATAGATAATGTAGTATATGTTAACTGCAGTCCTATGTAACACCACAGATAACACAGCGATAACTCTCTGATTACAGTAAATGTAGTGGTGTTACCGGCAGTCCTATGTAACACCACAGATAACACAGTGATAACTCTCTGAGTACAGATAATGTAGTAGTGTTACCTGCAGTCCTATGTAACACCACAGATAACACAGTGATAACTCTCTGAGTACAGATAATGTAGTAGTATTACCTGCAGTCCTATGTAACACCACATATAACACAGTGATAACTCTCTGAGTACAGATAATGTAGTAGTGTTACCTGCAGTCCTATGTAACACCACAGATAACACAGTGATAGCTCTCTGAGTACAGATAATGTAGATGTTACCTGCAGTCCTATGTAACACCACAGATAACACAGTGATAACTCTCTGAGTACAGATAATGTAGATGTTACCTGCAGTCCTATGTAACACCACAGATAACACAGTGATAACTCTCTGAGTACAGATAATGTAGTAGATGTTACCTGCAGTCCTATGTAACACCACAGATAACACAGTGATAACTCTCTGAGTACAGATAATGTAGTAGTGTTACCTGCAGTCCTATGTAACACCACAGATAACACAGTGATAGCTCTCTGAGTACAGATAATGTAGATGTTACCTGCAGTCCTATGTAACACCACAGATAACACAGTGATAACTCTCTGAGTACAGATAATGTAGTAGTGTTACCTGAAGTCCTATGTAACACCACAGATAACACAGTGATAACTCTCTGAGTACAGATAATGTAGTAGTGTTACCTGCAGTCCTATGTAACACCACAGATAACACAGTGATAACTCTCTGAGTACAGATAATGTAGTAGTATTACCTGCAGTCCTATGTAACACCACATATAACACAGTGATAACTCTCTGAGTACAGATAATGTAGTAGTGTTACCTGCAGTCCTATGTAACACCACAGATAACACAGTGATAGCTCTCTGAGTACAGATAATGTAGTAGATGTTACCTGCAGTCCTATGTAACACCACAGATAACACAGTGATAACTCTCTAAGTACAGATAATGTAGTAGATGTTACCAGCAGTCCTATGTAACACCACACAGAACACAGTGATAACTCCCTGATTACAGATAATGTAGATGTTACCTGCAGTCCTATGTAACACCACAGATAACACAGTGATAACTCTCTGAGTACAGATAATGTAGATGTTACCGGCAGTCCTATGTAACACCACAGATAACACAGTGATAACTCTCTGAGTACAGATAATGTAGTAGTGTTACCTGCAGTCCTATGTAACACCACAGATAACACAGTGATAGCTCTCTGAGTACAGATAATGTAGATGTTACCTGCAGTCCTCTGTAACACCACAGATAACACAGTGATAACTCTCTGAGTACAGATAATGTAGTAGTGTTACCTGCAGTCCTATGTAACACCACAGATAACACAGTGATAACTCTCTGAGTACAGATAATGTAGTAGTATTACCTGCAGTCCTATGTAACACCACATATAACACAGTGATAACTCTCTGAGTACAGATAATGTAGTAGATGTTACCTGCAGTCCTATGTAACACCACAGATAACACAGTGATAACTCTCTGAGTACAGATAATGTAGTAGTGTTACCTGCAGTCCTATGTAACACCACAGATAACACAGTGATAGCTCTCTGAGTACAGATAATGTAGATGTTACCTGCAGTCCTATGTAACACCACAGATAACACAGTGATAACTCTCTGAGTACAGATAATGTAGATGTTACCTGCAGTCCTATGTAACACCACAGATAACACAGTGATAACTCTCTGATTACAGATAATGTAGTAGATGTTACCGGCAGTCCTATGTAACACCACAGATAACACAGTGATAACTCTCTGAGTACAGATAATGTAGTAGTGTTACCTGCAGTCCTATGTAACACCACAGATAACACAGTGATAGCTCTCTGAGTACAGATAATGTAGATGTTACCTGCAGTCCTATGTAACACCACAGATAACACAGTGATAACTCTCTGAGTACAGATAATGTAGATGTTACCTGCAGTCCTATGTAACACCACAGATAACACAGTGATAACTCTCTGAGTACAGATAATGTAGTAGTGTTACCTCAAGTCCTATGTAACACCACAGATAACACAGTGATAACTCTCTGAGTACAGATAATGTAGTAGTGTTACCTGCAGTCCTATGTAACACCACAGATAACACAGTGATAACTCTCTGAGTACAGATAATGTAGTAGTATTACCTGCAGTCCTATGTAACACCACATATAACACAGTGATAACTCTCTGAGTACAGATAATGTAGTAGTGTTACCTGCAGTCCTATGTAACACCACAGATAACACAGTGATAGCTCTCTGAGTACAGATAATGTAGTAGATGTTACCTGCAGTCCTATGTAGCACCACAGATAACACAGTGATAACTCTCTAAGTACAGATAATGTAGTAGATGTTACCAGCAGTCCTATGTAACACCACACAGAACACAGTGATAACTCCCTGATTACAGATAATGTAGATGTTACCTGCAGTCCTATGTAACACCACAGATAACACAGTGATAACTCTCTGAGTACAGATAATGTAGATGTTACCGGCAGTCCTATGTAACACCACAGATAACACAGTGATAACTCTCTGAGTACAGATAATGTAGTAGTGTTACCTGCAGTCCTATGTAACACCACAGATAACACAGTGATAACTCTCTGAGTACAGATAATGTAGTAGTATTACCTGCAGTCCTATGTAACACCACATATAACACAGTGATAACTCTCTGAGTACAGATAATGTAGTAGATGTTACCTGCAGTCCTATGTAACACCACAGATAACACAGTGATAACTCTCTGAGTACAGATAATGTAGTAGTGTTACCTGCAGTCCTATGTAACACCACAGATAACACAGTGATAGCTCTCTGAGTACAGATAATGTAGATGTTACCTGCAGTCCTATGTAACACCACAGATAACACAGTGATAACTCTCTGAGTACAGATAATGTAGATGTTACCTGCAGTCCTATGTAACACCACAGATAACACAGTGATAACTCTCTGATTACAGATAATGTAGTAGATGTTACCGGCAGTCCTATGTAACACCACAGATAACACAGTGATAACTCTCTGAGTACAGATAATGTAGTAGTGTTACCTGCAGTCCTATGTAACACCACAGATAACACAGTGATAACTCTCTGAGTACAGATAATGTAGTAGTATTACCTGCAGTCCTATGTAACACCACATATAACACAGTGATAACTCTCTGAGTACAGATAATGTAGTAGTGTTACCTGCAGTCCTATGTAACACCACAGATAACACAGTGATAGCTCTCTGAGTACAGATAATGTAGATGTTACCTGCAGTCCTATGTAACACCACAGATAACACAGTGATAACTCTCTGAGTACAGATAATGTAGATGTTACCTGCAGTCCTATGTAACACCACAGATAACACAGTGATAACTCTCTGAGTACAGATAATGTAGTAGATGTTACCTGCAGTCCTATGTAACACCACAGATAACACAGTGATAACTCTCTGAGTACAGATAATGTAGTAGTGTTACCTGCAGTCCTATGTAACACCACAGATAACACAGTGATAGCTCTCTGAGTACAGATAATGTAGATGTTACCTGCAGTCCTATGTAACACCACAGATAACACAGTGATAACTCTCTGAGTACAGATAATGTAGATGTTACCTGCAGTCCTATGTAACACCACAGATAACACAGTGATAACTCTCTGATTACAGATAATGTAGTAGATGTTACCGGCAGTCCTATGTAACACCACAGATAACACAGTGATAACTCTCTGATTATAGATAATGTAGTATATGTTAACTGCAGTCCTATGTAACACCACAGATAACACAGTGATAACTCTCTGAGTACAGATAATGTAGTAGTGTTACCTGAAGTCCTATGTAACACCACAGATAACACAGTGATAACTCTCTGAGTACAGATAATGTAGTAGTGTTACCTGCAGTCCTATGTAACACCACAGATAACACAGCGATAACTCCCTGATTACAGTAAATGTAGTGGTGTTACCTGCAGTCCTCTGTAACACCACAGATAACACAGTGATAACTCTCTGAGTACAGATAATGTAGTAGTGTTACCTGCAGTCCTATGTAACACCACAGATAACACAGTGATAACTCTCTGAGTACAGATAATGTAGTAGTATTACCTGCAGTCCTATGTAACACCACATATAACACAGTGATAACTCTCTGAGTACAGATAATGTAGATGTTACCTGCAGTCCTATGTAACACCACAGATAACACAGTGATAACTCTCTGAGTACAGATAATGTAGTAGTGTTACCTGCAGTCCTATGTAACACCACAGATAACACAGTGATAGCTCTCTGAGTACAGATAATGTAGATGTTACCTGCAGTCCTATGTAACACCACAGATAACACAGTGATAACTCTCTGAGTACAGATAATGTAGATGTTACCTGCAGTCCTATGTAACACCACAGATAACACAGTGATAACTCTCTGATTACAGATAATGTAGTAGATGTTACCGGCAGTCCTATGTAACACCACAGATAACACAGTGATAACTCTCTGATTATAGATAATGTAGTATATGTTAACTGCAGTCCTATGTAACACCACAGATAACACAGCGATAACTCTCTGATTACAGTAAATGTAGTGGTGTTACCTGCAGTCCTCTGTAACACCACAGATAACACAGTGATAACTATCTGAGTACAGATAATGTAGTAGTATTACCTGCAGTCCTATGTAACACCACAGATAACACAGTGATAACTCTCGGAGTACAGATAATGTAGTAGATGTTACCTGCAGTCCTATGTAACACCACAGATAACAGTGATAACTCTCTGAGTACAGATAATGTAGTAGTGTTACCTGCAGTCCTATGTAACACCACAGATAACACAGTGATAACTCTCTGAGTACAGATAATGTAGTAGTATTACCTGCAGTCCTATGTAACACCACATATAACACAGTGATAACTCTCTGAGTACAGATAATGTAGTAGTGTTACCTGCAGTCCTATGTAACACCACAGATAACACAGTGATAGCTCTCTGAGTACAGATAATGTAGATGTTACCTGCAGTCCTATGTAACACCACAGATAACACAGTGATAACTCTCTGAGTACAGATAATGTAGATGTTACCTGCAGTCCTATGTAACACCACAGATAACACAGTGATAACTCTCTGAGTACAGATAATGTAGTAGATGTTACCTGCAGTCCTATGTAACACCACAGATAACACAGTGATAACTCTCTGAGTACAGATAATGTAGTAGTGTTACCTGCAGTCCTATGTAACACCACAGATAACACAGTGATAGCTCTCTGAGTACAGATAATGTAGTAGTGTTACCTGCAGTCCTATGTAACACCACAGATAATACACAGTGATAACTCTCTGAGTACAGATAATGTAGAGGTTACCTGCAGTCCTATGGGTCATCTCTTTGTACACAGATATTAGTGGTGGTCGGTGATGATGTTCGGGGTGATCTCCTCTTTGTACACAGATATTAGTGGTGGTCGGTGATGATGTTTGGGGTTCGGGGTGATCCCCTCTTTGTACACAGATATTAGTAGTGGTCGGTGATGATGTTTGGGGTTCGGGGTGATCTCCTCTTTGTACACAGATATTAGTGGTGGTCGGTGATGATGTTTGGGGTTCGGGGTGATCTCCTCTTTGTACACAGATATTAGTGGTGGTCGGTGATGATGTTTGGGGTTCGGGGTGATCTCCTCTTTGTACACAGATATTAGTGGTGGTCGGTGATGATGTTTGGGGTTCGGGGGTGATCTCCTCTTTGTACACAGATATTAGTGGTGGTCGGTGATGATGTTTGGGGTTCGGGGTGATCCCCTCTTTGTACACAGATATTAGTGGTGGTCGGTGATGATGTTTGGGGTTCGGGGTGATCTCCTCTTTGTACACAGATATTAGTGGTGGTCGGTGATGATGTTTGGGGTTCGGGGTGATCTCCTCTTTGTACACAGATATTAGTGGTGGTCGGTGATGATGTTTGGGGTTCGGGGTGATCCCCTCTTTGTACACAGATATTAGTGGTGGTCGGTGATGATGTTTGGGGTTCGGGGGTGATCTCCTCTTTGTACACGGATTTTAGTGGTGGTCGGTGATGTTTGGGGTTCGGGGTGATCTCCTCTTTGTACACAGATATTAGTGGTGGTCGGTGATGATGTTCGGGGTGATCCCCTCTTTGTACATGGATATTAGTAGTGGTCGGTGATGATGTTTGGGGTTCGGGGTGATCTCCTCTTTGTACACAGATATTAGTGGTGGTCGGTGATGATGTTCGGGGTGATCTCCTCTTTGTACACAGATATTAGTGGTGGTCGGTGAAGATGTTTGGGGTTCGGGGTGATCCCCTCTTTGTACACAGATATTAGTGGTGGTCTGTGATGATGTTTGGGGTTCGGGGTGATCTCCTCTTTGTACACAGATATTAGTGGTGGTCGGTGATGATGTTCGGGGTTCGGGGTGATCGCCTCTTTGTACACAGATATTAGTGGTGGTCGGTGATGATGTTCGGGGTGATCCCCACTTTGTACACAGATATTAGTGGTGGTCGGTGATGATGTTTGGGGTTCGGGGTGATCTCTTTGTACACAGATATTAGTGGTGGTCGGTGATGATGTTTGGGGTTCGGGGGTGATCCCCTCTTTGTACACAGATATTAGTGGTGGTCGGTGATGATGTTTGGGGTTCGGGGTGATCTCCTCTTTGTACACAGATATTAGTGGTGGTCGGTGATGATGTTTGGGGTTCGGGGTGATCTCCTCTTTGTACACAGATATTAGTGGTGGTCGGTGATGATGTTCGGGGTGATCCCCTCTTTGTACACGGATATTAGTGGTGGTCGGTGATGATGTTCGGGGTGATCCCCTCTTTGTACACGGATATTAGTGGTGGTCGGTGATGATGTTCGGGGTGATCCCCTCTTTGTACACAGATATTAGTGGTGGTCGGTGATGATGTTCGGGGTGATCCCCACTTTGTACACAGATATTAGTGGTGGTCGGTGATGATGTTTGGGGTTCGGGGTGATCTCTTTGTACACAGATATTAGTGGTGGTCGGTGATGATGTTTGGGGTTCGGGGGTGATCCCCTCTTTGTACACAGATATTAGTGGTGGTCGGTGATGATGTTTGGGGTTCGGGGTGATCTCCTCTTTGTACACAGATATTAGTGGTGGTCGGTGATGATGTTTGGGGTTCGGGGTGATCTCCTCTTTGTACACAGATATTAGTGGTGGTCGGTGATGATGTTCGGGGTGATCCCCTCTTTGTACACGGATATTAGTGGTGGTCGGTGATGATGTTCGGGGTGATCCCCTCTTTGTACACGGATATTAGTGGTGATCGGTGATGATGTTCGGGGTGATCCCCTCTTTGTACACAGATATTAGTGGTGGTCGGTGATGATGTTCGGGGTGATCCCCTCTTTGTACACAGATATTAGTGGTGGTCGGTGATGATGTTCGGGGTGATCCCCTCTTTGTACACAGATATTAGTGGTGGTCGGTGATGATGTTCGGGGTGATCCCCACTTTGTACACAGATATTAGTGGTGGTCGGTGATGATGTTTGGGGTTCGGGGTGATCTCCTCTTTGTACACAGATATTAGTGGTGGTCGGTGATGATGTTTGGGGTTCGGGGGTGATCCCCTCTTTGTACACAGATATTAGTGGTGATCGGTGATGATGTTTGGGGTTCGGGGTGATCTCCTCTTTGTACACAGATATTAGTGGTGGTCGGTGATGATGTTTGGGGTTCGGGGTGATCTCCTCTTTGTACACAGATATTAGTGGCCGGTAACTTTGTAACTTTATGTCGGTGAGAACATTTTCTTTTTCTTGAATCCTTTGGTCCATTGCGCAGATACAATCCATGTAGTTGATAATTGGTCCTGTCTGACAGTAAATAGCCTGATCTTGTCTGTCTTTCATCCCGGGATTCCATGCGAGGAAGCAGCGGAGCGATAATTCAGCATTATTCCCGCCTCAGTGCACTAATCGCTTAAAGAGTAGCAAAAACCCAGCGCGGAGTGCCACGAGGTTCCTTGCAGCCTCCCGGCTGGAGGCAAAGTCCCGGCTACAGCAACATCCAGATGTCAGGAGCAGCGTGCAGAGCCGGGTGCAGAACACGGCCCCGTCACAGTCTGCTCCAACATCTGTCTGATCTGCTGCTCTGCAACCTGCCGGATGAGAACTCCTCATCCATTATGTCTGTCACAGGGTCCTGCGCTCTGCTTTACCGGCGGCCACGCGGCTCCCGAGCACTCGTTAGGTTTATGAGCCCGGCGCAGGGTTTGCTCTTCACAGGACAGTACCTTGCTCCTCATTAATGTGACACGATGACGGCACAGAGCAGACCGCGGTGCAGCAGCCGGGACCCACTAACTACCTGCTGCCGGCGCCAGGACGAATGGCCGAGAAGAAAAATCCGATAAATCTGTAAATCTCTACAGGGAAAGAGTTGCTCAGGCCGGTCATAAAATAAAACCTTCTCCAACAAGGCAAGAAAAAGTCAGAAAAGGAGCCGGAGAAATCAGCTGAGCGGAGTCTGAATATTGGTCTCCGACACGGGTAACAGATTCTGGGTGACAATTACTAACGGCCGCCATTACTGCGCGTCGGGGTGTCTGAACGTATCCTGTATAATTACTATAATAAAGGACAACAGCGAAGAAGATCCAGAAGCAGCCGGGCGTGCGCCCTCCCATAGACCAGAGAGACCCCTGTCCACTGATGAAGATTACATGTCACGTGTGGCCCTCTGATGAAGTCTGAGACCCCCACAATGCGCTGCGTTGACCACCCCTGCCCCCGTTTCCTCTGCTCCATCTGCACAGAATACATTGATGACAGTGACGGGACTTGATGAGATGTCCGACTCCTCAGAAAAGCCTCGTGTGGGGGAAACACAATGTCACAGAAATTTCCAGTGTAAAGTAAATGTTTTTCCTTTTCTGCCCTTTGCTGTAAAATCTAAAATAGCTGAGCAGCGACCCCCGCGGAGAGGCGCATTATCCCTACATGCGGAGGACAAGGCGCGCTCAATCATGTACGAGGCCATTAATGCCGGATCCCCCCAGCCAGAAACACTCGAGTGGACTCTCAACACGACACTGCCTGTAAATTGTCTTTTTCCACGCTCCCTATGATAACCCTCGTGTGAAGACAGTGTGAGAGAATTTAGGTAAACTGGTGCCAATTAGAATAAGTAGCCGGGGCCACACAATTGACCTCTGACTGTGATCCAATGGGAAGGAAACGAGACAGGAGAGCGCGGCCGGCCTAACGATGGCGGGAGGCTCGGGGGTGGCATTTAACCCCACTTTCCTGTCATCTTCCTGCCACAGACGCACTGGGGGTCCCTAATAAATCACAGCAGTGTGGAACGTGTGTCATCTGTTGTCAGCTTAGTATTAAATGTGAGGGAGACACAGGACATGAGAGGGGGACGCCGGAGAGATGAATCTACAGCCATCGCTGCACACAACGCCATTCACCCTACACAGGAGCGGATCCCTCCACCTGATGAAAAGAATACAATGACCTTTAATCCTGCGAATATAAATCAGTCTAATCTTCTGCGGACGGTTCGATCTCCTGCGGACGGTTCGATCTCCTGCGGGCGGTTCGATCTCCTGCGGGCGGTTCGATCTCATGCGGACGGTCCGATCTCTTGCGGGCGGTCCGATCTCCTGCGGTCGGTCCGATCTCCTGCGGACGGTTCGATCTCCTGCGGGCGGTTCGATCTCCTGCGGGCGGTTCGATCTCATGCGGACGGTCCGATCTCTTGCGGGCGGTCCGATCTCCTGCGGGCGGTCCGATCTCATGCGGGCGGTCCGATCTCCTGCGGGCGGTTCGATCTCATGCGGATGGTCCGATCTCATGCGGGCGGTCCGATCTCCTGCGGACGGTTCGATCTCCTGCGGGCGGTTCGATCTCCTGCGTGCGGTTCGATCTCATGCGGACGGTCCGATCTCTTGCGGGCGGTCCGATCTCCTGCGGGCGGTCCGATCTCATGCGGGCGGTCCGATCTCATGCGGGCGGTTCGATCTCATGCGATGGCGGTCCGATCTCATGCGGGCGGTCCGATCTCATGCGGGCGGTCCGATCTCATGCGGGCGGTTCGATCTCATGCGATGGCGGTCCGATCTCATGCGGGCGGGCTAATCTTGCGGGGCACTGCCTTATCTCACGAAGGCGATTCACTCATCTGTAATCGGGACTGCTGAGAACTTTCTTATTAAATAGTAATGTAATAATTGCCAACAAAACGCACAATTCTGATGGTTTTACGATTGTCGCCCACTAGCTGAATATGTGTTGAAAACCTCATCTGCCATCTTGGATTTTTCATGCATTAGACGGCTGTAGTCTGAAGTTCATGTTATGGACGTTACGTCACAATCTATGTGCAGGGTGGACCTGGGTAAATACCGTCAGACCAGCGAGCGCTCATCCACCTGACATCCATCTTATCTCTTACACCAATCATCCACATGTAGGCGCTCACGGGTAGATGTCTTGGCACATTGGATGTGAGACACCAGGTGGTCGGGCCCCAGCGCTGTCACCTCCCAGCAGGCTGACCACAGACTCACCAATCATTGAGACCATCCGACCGACAACAAGCGTCAGAACCGATCATCTGTGCGTCTGTGGCGTCAAAACAAACGTGTTACAATAAATCTCGGCTGCTGGTCGTTCCCAATACCATTGTAATATATCAGGAAGGGACGGCAACGGTGAATAAGCGCTGGATGTGGGGGTGTCCGCAGGGGCGGCAGTGTGGCTCTGTATCAGCTGACATATATATATATATTCTTTCCTCATGTCCGGGATGTCCAGTGGGTTCAGGACGCTGGTTAACCCCTTGTTTGCCGGGCTGCAGGGGCCTGATCCATGACAGAGTTAATCCCGTCACCCGCCCTTATTTTAGTTGCCTGAAATTACGGTCGGGTAAAAGCGTTTAAGTGCGTCTCAGCATCATTAAGAGTGGCAGCTCCGCCAGAGCGAGCACATTACAGACACAGCATTGAGCAAATTAATTTTCTTCAATAAAGTCATTTTTAAGCCTCATATATTTCCCAATCTAAACAGATGTCACCGATTCATAAACAGAATAAATGGATTAAAATAATCCATTACTGATATGCTGACACACGGAGACGCTTTAATGAGAAGCGCCGGGGCCGGGGGACCATCCTGAACGCCGACCACTTAATAGTCAACAAGACGACAGGTACATCCTTCAGCCGCGCCGCCCGCTAACATCAGCCGACATTAACCCCTGCTAACAAATGGCTTTTACATGACACGGCACGCGCGCTATAGACTGCGCCGACACTCTCCCAACGCACCACAATGTGTCACTTCATACAATAATATTTCTTGATAAAAGGCCAACTCGCAACATTGTAGTTATTTAAAGGCCCCATTTACATGGCTGACACATTACACGGAGCCGCTCTCTGCGCGCATCACTCATGTGAGTCTCTTAGCGGCTGCGATAAAACAGCTGAGGAAAGCGAATGTCAGCGGAAGTGGGAAATTGATGTGGATGAGGGAATGCGCTGCCCTCGCTGCTGGATATTTATTAGCCCCCACAACCTTCTGGCTGCCTGTGCTGGGGGTTAGAAAATGACCCTAAGACCTAAGTCCTGTAGGTGCTGCCGCCAGTGCACTTCTTATGAGGAACCTCAGATCACACTGAAACTTATTGGGAAATATTCCGGGTTTGACAGAACCACTGGTCTCTCATACGATCAACAAGGTGACTGAATGGAGTAAAAAGAGCAAACAAAGTTTCTTCTCTAGTCACATCCAAAGTAATATTCATCATTTTCCTATTTGACCCTAAGGGGAATGTTTCATCAAAAAATGACCTAATGTTTTAATCAAATATTAATGTTGAACATATTTATTCAGATCATCTCTCAGCATCATCATCATCATCCCAGGCAGGATTACACGGACAGGTAACACCTATATATAGATAACACAGGATCCACCATTCATAATAGACTGATCCTTCCTGTTCTGTAGAGATCACTTCTCAGCATCATCTCATTATCATCACAGGCAGGATTACACGGACAGGCAACACCTATATATAGATAACACAGGATCCACCATTCATAATAGACTGATCCTTCCTGTTCTGTAGAGATCACTTCTCAGCAGTCATTATCATCACAGGCAGGATTACACTGACAGGTAACACCTATATATAGATAACACAGGATCCACCATTCATAATAGACTGACCCTTCCTGTTCTGTAGAGATCACTTCTCAGCAGTCATTATCATCACAGGCAGGATTACACTGACAGGTAACACCTATATATAGATAACACAGGATCCACCATTCATAATAGACTGATCCTTCCTGTTCTGTAGAGATCACTTCTCAGCAGTCATTATCATCACAGGCAGGATTACACTGACAGGTAACACCTATATATAGATAACACAGGATCCACCATTCATAATAGACTGATCCTTCCTGTTCTGTAGAGATCACTTCTCAGCAGTCATTATCATCACAGGCAGGATTACACTGACAGGTAACACCTATATATAGATAACACAGGATCCACCATTCATAATAGACTGACCCTTCCTGTTCTGTAGAGATCACTTCTCAGCAGTCATTATCATCACAGGCAGGATTACACTGACAGGTAACACCTATATATAGATAACACAGGATCCACCATTCATAATAGACTGATCCTTCCTGTTCTGTAGAGATCACTTCTCAGCAGTCATTATCATCACAGGCAGGATTACACTGACAGGTAACACCTATATATAGATAACACAGGATCCACCATTCATAATAGACTGACCCTTCCTGTTCTGTAGAGATCACTTCTCAGCATCATCTCATTATCATCACAGGCAGGATTACACTGACAGGTAACACCTATATATAGATAACACAGGATCCACCATTCATAATAGACTGACCCTTCCTGTTCTGTAAAGATTACTCATCATCATCATCATCACAGGCAGGAATATACAGACAGGTAACATATCTATGTAGATATAGATAACATAGGATCAACCACTGACAATTGGCGTGGACACAATTCTCCTCCTCAGACTCCCTGCACAATGACCTCTGCACAGGTCACAGAGCATGCCCACAACACTCTCCCATAGTAGTCAATGGTCCCCTCCTGTCCACAGGTTCCTATGGTCCATGTGGCTGCTGTAACGTATATCTCTAAATGCTGTTAACAGCAACTCAGGCAAGATGGCTGCCCCATAATCATGTACAGAAAATAGAATACAAAAAATAAAAACAGATAAAAAAAAACCCCATTATGTTTCACTATCTGGTTTTAAATAAAATATAAGGTGATAAATTCCTGTTAAATCGGGCTGTGGGTTATCTACCCACTGCAGGCACTCAAATGACCTGTCATCTGACCTGTGTACTATGATAACAGAAATCTGCAGACTTGTAAGTGCAGCTCTGGATGTGACTAGAGTATAACACACATTTCCCATTACTTCATACTTCCTCTGTTTCTTAGATTTGACATAACAACTTAAATTATTGACACCTCTGGAACGGCTCCTGATCAGTGATTAAGTGCGGGGTCGGGGGCCGCACACGGGATAGCAGAGCTGGAGACCTATATATGAGGTACAGCCCTTTATCCACAGTAATCTCCAGGCATCGGCTGAATATCTCAGCTATAAATAGGACTCACGGTCCCTTTCACTGACTGCAGGTGCCCCCCTTGTGTCATCCACCCCCATAACATCACAGTGGAAGACCGACGCAGATGGAGATTTGGCTGTGACTAGATGAAAATTCTGTAAAGTGTTTATTATACGGTGCGTTCTCTGAGATTGTATCACACATGATAGGATTAGATACAGCACCTCAGCAGACAGTATCACACGATAGGATTAGATACAGAAGATAGGATTAGATACATAAACTCAGCAGACGGTATCACACATGATAGGATTAGATACATAAACTCAGCAGACGGTATCCCACATGATAGGATTAGATACATAAACTCAGCAGACAGTATCACACATGATAGGATTAGATACATAAACTCAGCAGACAGTATCACACATGATAGGATTAGATACAGCGGCTCAGCATACAGTATCACACATGATAGGATTAGATACACAGCTCAGCAGACAGTATCACACATGATAGGATTAGATACACAGCTCAGCAGACAGTATCACACATGGTAGGATTAGATACACAGCTCAGCAGCCAGTATTACACATGATAGGATTAGATACAGTGGCTCAGCAGACAGTATCACACATGATAGGATTAGATACAGCGGCTCAGCATACAGTATCACACATGATAGGATTAGATACACAGCTCAGCAGACAGTATCACACATGATAGGATTAGATACACAGCTCAGCAGACAGTATCACACATGGTAGGATTAGATACACAGCTCAGCAGCCAGTATTACATATGATAGGATTAGATACAGTGGCTCAGCAGACAGTATCACACATGATAGGATTAGATACAGTGGCTCAGGAATTCAATGCTCTGCAGCACATCACTACATGAGAGTGATTTATTTATTTTATTACTGAGATTTAAGTTTATAAATACAATTCCAAAACAGCAGTGAGGACTGACACAAGCACAGTAGAGAGAGGGAATAGGCAGAATTGATCCTGTCCAATCAGAAGACAGACTGAAGTATAAGACCTGTCCGGTGCAGCAGCGCCCCCATCTCCCCCCTGGGTGTAGGTTTTACCTGCTTTGCACATACCTGGAGCTGTAATGGGCTGAGTCCGGAGGCGGCAGCAGCTGCGATCGATGATGGAATGAACTGCACGGGGAAGTTATCACCTGTTGGAAGAACAATGGATGCAGGTTCAGACACTGAGCAGAGAGGACACGGGACATGTGGAAACACAACCCCACCACCTGCACAGACAATAGAGCGGGTAACAGCAACCGAGCCGCGCTCACACCCTATAGAAACCCCACAGCCGGGGATCACATACATAACCACACAACCCAAACACCCACAGACCCCCCACCACCTTACACCTCCCCGGCCACAGACCCCCCCATCACCTGACACCTCCCCGGCCACAGACCCCCCATCACCTGACACCTCCCCGGCCACAGACCCCCCATCACCTGACACCTCCCCGGCCACAGACCCCCCAACACCTGACACCTCCCCGGCCACAGACCCCCCATCACCTGACACCTCCCCGGCCACAGACCCCCCATCACCTGACACCTCCCCGGCCACAGACCCCCCATCACCTGACACCTCCCCGGCCACAGACCCCCCATCACCTGACACCTCCCCGGCCACAGACCCCCCATCACCTGACACCTCCCCAACCACAGACCCCCCCCCCATCACCTGACACCTCCCCGGCCACAGACCCCCCATCACCTGACACATCCCCGGCCACAGACCCCCCCCATCACCTGACACCTCCCCGGCCACAGACCCCCCATCACCTGACACCTCCCCAACCACAGACCCCCCCCATCACCTGACACCTCCCCGTCCACAGACCCCCCCATCACCTGACACTTCCCCGGCCACAGACCCCCCCCAACACCTGACACCTCCCCGGCCACAGACCCCCCATCACCTGACACCTCCCCGGCCACAGACCCCCCCCATCACCTGACACCTCCCCGGCCACAGACCCTCCATCACCTGACACCTCCTCGGCCACAGACCCCCCCCATCACCTGACACCTCCCCAACCACAGACCCCCCCCATCACCTGACACATCACCAGACACAGAACCCCCCCATCACCTGACACCTCCCCGGCCACAGACCCCCCATCACCTGACACATCCCCGGCCACAGACACCCCCCCCCCATCACCTGACACATCCCCAACCACAGACCCCCCCCCCATCACCTGACACATCCCCAACCACAGACCCCCCCCATCACCTGACACCTCCCCGTCCACAGACCCCCCATCACCTGACACTTCCCCGGCCACAGACCCCCCATCACCTGACACCTCCCCGGCCACAGACCCCCCATCACCTGACACATCTCCAGACACAGACCCCCCCATCACATCACCGACCACAGACCCCCCATCACCTGTCACGTCCCCGTCCACAGACCCCCCATCACCTGACACGTCCCCGGCCACAGACCCCCCATCACCTGAGACATCCACGGCCACAGACCCCCCATCACCTGACACCTCCCCAACCACAGACCCCCCCTCACCTGACACCTCCCCGGCCACAGACCCCCCATCACCTGACACATCTCCAGACACAGACCCCCCATCACCTGACACGTCCCCGGCCACAGACCCCCCCAACTCCTGACACTTCCCCGGCCACAGACCCTCATCACTGACACATCCCCGGCCACAGACCCCCCCCCCATCACCTGACACATCCCCGGCCACCGGCCCCCCCCATCACCTGACACTTCCCCGGCCACCGACCCCCCCCCCATCTCCTGACACTTCCCCTGCCACAGACCCCCCATGTCCTGACACTTCCCCTGCCACAGACCCCCCCATCTCCTGACACTTCCCCGGCCACCGACCCCCCCCCCATCTCCTGACACTTCCCCTGCCACAGACCCCCCATCTCCTGACACATCCCCGGCCACCGACCCCCCATCTCCTGACAGGAGACGACGACTCTTGAGGTAATATCTTATGTTAACATGAATAACTGTTACGACAACGACGTTCTTACACAATCGCTAATTATATTTGTTTCTGATCTTATTATGATGGATGAAAACCACAACAACGAAGACTGGAGCGCGCCGCCCTCCTCCCGGCGTCACGTGCGCTCTCCAGGCTATGTGTAAGTACACAGCGCTCCTACAATTGTGCTCTCCCTAATGACAGTGCTGTCACATTACCCAGCACGCGGGATCCGTCCGTCATAGCGCCGCGTTACAATGGACTATTAAACCGGCAATAAATATGAACGTTATTAGTGGGAGCCGTAACAATGTATCAGCCGCACAGATGAAGATGGGCAGGGGAGCGGAGGAGACGAGCCCCCGGTAATGACACTGGGTGGTAATTGTATCAGTCGTGCGCAGATAAGTGACACCTCGCGCCTCCTCCGTCCTCATGTCATATTGTGACCTGTCTCCCCTAATTGATGTGGGCGGTGAGGGGGCCGACACTCGAGCCAGCGGCCATCACACGCTGCACACAATTACACAAGCATTTCATCAATTACTGATGAGAAAAAGTCAACTAAGAAAAATGAATAGAGAGCGACAATCGTGTCACTGCGACATCACCAGCGCCAAATAAGTCCGGACAGAACCACGGCCACATAACTGAAGCCAGGAGGCCTCACACCACAGCGACTAATATTATCCTCTAAGATAAAGAACGGGACCAGAAAGGGAAGCACTGGAAGCCGTCCTTATGTGGGACGTCTAATATTTCATCGTGTGTCCACAAGCTGCTGACTGTCTCCATTAACAACCAGCAGAATAGTGAGTGCAGCTCTGGAGTATAATACAGGATATAACTCAGGATCAGTACAGGATAAGTAATGTAATGTATGTACACAGTGACTCCACCAGCAGAATAGTGAGTGCAGCTCTGGAGTATAATACAGGATGTAACTCAGGATCAGTACAGGATAAGTAATGTATGTACACAGTGACTCCACCAGCAGAATAGTGAGTGCAGCTCTGGAGTATAATACAGGATATAACTCAGTATCAGTACAGGATAAGTAATGTAATGTATGTACACAGTGACTCCACCAGCAGAATAGTGAGTGCAGCTCTGGAGTATAATACAGGATGTAACTCAGGATCAGTACAGGATAAGTAATGTAATGTATGTACACTGTGACTCCACCAACAGAATAGTGAGTGCAGCTCTGGAGTATAATACAGGATGTAACTCCGGATCAGTACAGGATAAGTAATGTAATGTATGTACACAGTGACTCCACCAGCAGAATAGTGAGTGCAGCTCTGGAGTATAATACAGGATATAACTCAGGATCAGTACAGGATAAGTAATGTAATGTATGTACACAGTGACTCCACCAGCAGAATAGTGAGTGCAGCTCTGGAGTATAATACAGGATATAACTCAGGATCAGTACAGGATAAGTAATGTAATGTATGTACACAGTGACTCCACCAGCAGAATAGTGAGTGCAGCTCTGGAGTATAATACAGGATGTAACTCAGGATCAGTACAGGATAAGTAATGTAATGTATGTACACAGTGACTCCACCAGCAGAATAGTGAGTGCAGCTCTGGAGTATAATACAGGATATAACTCAGGATCAGTACAGGATAAGTAATGTATGTACACAGTGACTCCACCAGCAGAATAGTGAGTGCAGCTCTGGAGTATAATACAGGATGTAACTCAGGATCAGTACAGGATAAGTAATGTATGTACACAGTGACTCCACCAGCAGAATAGTGAGTACAGCTCTGGAGTATAATACAGGACATAACTCAGCACCAGTAATATGTATGTATACAGTGACGTTGCTGTATTTATTCATTCCATATATAATCTGTATAATGGTGATTAGAAATGACAGGGGCAGGAAAGCTGCAGAGGACATCTTTAACAGGTCTGCCCTATCCCACTTTTCCTTCGGGCGGGGGTCGTACACCTCCCTGTATAAAGTGCTGATACTGATAACTTTATTGCACTTTGCATCTTCAATATAAATACTAAGCCTTAGAAATCCTGGGAAGAATGCAGAAAGTAAATAGCAGTGAGATCCAGTCCACCGCAGGACCCCATGCACCACGAGACCATCTACAAGTCCATGAAGTCTCTTTATATAATACACGTCCAGGCTGCAGAATGGCCCCCACCACCGTAGGACGGTTCAGAGCAGTGTAGATGTCCCTCAAAGCCATGAAGTGAGACCGGCAGCCGGGCAATGACTGGTGGGGAGATCTTCCATGACAACAACGCGCTTCACAATACGCCACATTTGCGGCTCAGAATGAAGTGAGGTCACAGCGCAGAGATTAACGCATTAAGACTACGTGGGTAACAATGCGGAAACTAAGACTTCACCCCCCATGACGGACACCCAGCCAAGTCCCCATTAAGGTTAAGTTAAAAAAGTCCCATCGTAATCTCGGCAGCCGCTTTGCATTTTGTCCATAATACCTCATCAGACCATCGAGCACAGCGTGCGCGCCGCACAGTCCACTAACAATTGCCTTCTGATTGCATGTGACGATTTGCTACAATGGCTGCACCAGCGCTATATTGTGAGGACTCATACCGAGCAATATTCAAAATATCCGTCTTATTTTCCTCCTTCCATGTGGTTGATTTTAGTTCGCGGACGATTCGCACCGTAGGTTTTTTTTCTCCCCCTGGAAACTAAACAAATCCCCGGCGTCCGCGCTCACGTTAGATTTATTCTTTGCGCCGGATGTAGATTGGAATTTGGGTTAAATAACGTTCCCTTTATCTCTTGTTTTGGTGTAAGGGAAGCGACGGTCGCGGGGGAAGCGGGGGAATTAATGATGCCTTAAAGAGGAAGAAAATAACCATTTACCCGAGCAGCGGGAGGATTTAGGTGCGAGGCCCCCGCACGCCACATGAATTATTCATCCGCCGCCATTGTCTCTCCGGTGTTCCCCTTCACAACATATTTATACTGGATTTACTGCCCCAGAAACACCTTTCCGTTTACAGGGATTCATCTGCTTTTAAAGCGTCAGGTGTACGGGCCGGCAGCCATGTTGGAATCAGGAAGCAATGTCATTGGTCAGGACGGGAAATATGATTTGTCAGCAAAGGACGGCCATATTCTCTATTCATTGCATGTTTGGTCTTGTCAGCCCCAGAGATGGGCGGAGCACGATCATATGAGCGACATTTATAGAGATGGGCGGAGCACGATCATATGAGCGACATTTATAGAGATGGGCGGAGCACGATCATATGAGCGACATTTATAGAGATGGGCGGAGCACGATCATATGAGCGACATTTATAGAGATGGGCGGAGCACGATCATATGAGCGACATTTATAGAGATGGGCGGAGCACGATCATATGAGCGACATTTATAGAGATGGGCAAGCACGAACATATGAGCGACACTTATAGAGATGGGCGGAGCACGACCATATGAGCGACATTTATAGAGATGGGCGGAGCACGATCATATGACTGACATTTATAGAGATGGGCGGAGCACGATCATATGAGCGACATTTATAGAGATGGGCGGAGCACGATCATATGAGCGACATTTATAGAGATGGGCGGAGCACGAACATATGAGCGACACTTCTAGAGATGGGCGGAGCACGATCATATGAGCGACATTTATAGAGATGGGCGGAGCACGATCATATGAGCGACATTTATAGAGATGGGCGGAGCACGATCATATGAGCGACATTTATAGAGATGGGCGGAGCACGATCATATGAGTGACATTTATAGAGATGGGCGGAGCACGATCATATGAGCGACATTTATAAAGATGGGCAAGCACGAACATATGAGCGACACTTATAGAGATGGGCGGAGCACGACCATATGAGCGACATTTATAGAGATGGGCGGAGCACGATCATATGACTGACATTTATAGAGATGGGCGGAGCACGATCATATGAGCGACATTTATAGAGATGGGCGGAGCACGATCATATGAGCGACATTTATAGAGATGGGCGGAGCACGAACATATGAGCGACACTTCTAGAGATGGGCGGAGCACGATCATATGAGCGACATTTATAGAGATGGGCGGAGCACGATCATATGAGCGACATTTATAGAGATGGGCGGAGCACGATCATATGAGCGACATTTATAGAGATGGGCGGAGCACGATCATATGAGCGACATTTATAGAGATGGGCGGAGCACGATCATATGAGCGACATTTATAGAGATGGGCGGAGCACGATCATATGAGTGACATTTATAGAGATGGGCGGAGCACGATCATATGAGCGACATTTATAGAGATGGGCAAGCACGAACATATGAGCGACACTTATAGAGATGGGCGGAGCACGACCATATGAGCGACATTTATAGAGATGGGCGGAGCACGATCATATGACTGACATTTATAGAGATGGGCGGAGCACGATCATATGAGCGACATTTATAGAGATGGGCGGAGCACGATCATATGAGCGACATTTATAGAGATGGGCGGAGCACGAACATATGAGCGACACTTCTAGAGATGGGCGGAGCACGATCATATGAGCGACATTTATAGAGATGGGCGGAGCACGAACATATGAGCGACACTTATAGAGATGGGCGGAGCACGATCATATGAGCGACATTTATAGAGATGGGCGGAGCACGATCATATGAGTGACATTTATAGAGATGGGCGGAGCACGATCATATGAGCGACATTTATAGAGATGGGCAAGCACGAACATATGAGCGACACTTATAGAGATGGGCGGAGCACGACCATATGAGCGACATTTATAGAGATGGGCGGAGCACGATCATATGACTGACATTTATAGAGATGGGCGGAGCACGATCATATGAGCGACATTTATAGAGATGGGCGGAGCACGATCATATGAGCGACATTTATAGAGATGGGCGGAGCACGAACATATGAGCGACACTTCTAGAGATGGGCGGAGCACGATCATATGAGCGACATTTATAGAGATGGGCGGAGCACGAACATATGAGCGACACTTATAGAGATGGGCGGAGCACGACCATATGAGCGACATTTATAGAGATGGGCGGAGCACGATCATATGACTGACATTTATAGAGATGGGCAGAGCACAATCATATGAGCGACATTTATAGAGATGGGCGGAGCACGATCATATGAGCGACACTTATAGAGATGGGCGGAGCACGATCATATGAGCGACATAGAGATGGGCGGAGCACGATCATATGAGCGACATTTATAGAGATGGGCGGAGCACGATCATATGAGCGACATTTATAGAGATGGGCGGAGCACGATCATATGAGTGACATTTATAGAGATGGGCGGAGCACAATCATATGAGCGACACTTATAGAGATGGGTGGAGCACGATCATATGAGCGACATTTATAGAGATGGGCGGAGCACAATCATATGAGCGACATTTATAGAGATGGGTGGAGCACAATCATGAGCGACATTTATAGAGATGGGCGGAGCACGATCATATGATAGACATTTATAGAGATGGGCAGAGAACAATCATATGAGCGACATTTATAGAGATGGGCGGAGCACGATCATATGAGCGACATAGAGATGGGCGGAGCACGATCATATGAGCGACATTTATAGAGATGGGCGGAGCACGATCATATGAGCGACATTTATAGAGATGGGCGGAGCACGATCATATGAGTGACATTTATAGAGATGGGCGGAGCACAATCATATGAGCGACACTTATAGAGATGGGCGGAGCACGATCATATGAGCGACATTTATAGAGATGGGCGGAGCGCGATCATATGAATGACATTTATAGAGATGGGCTGAGCACAATCATATGAGCGACATTTATAGAGATGGGCGGAGCACGATCATATGAGCGACATTTATAGAGATGGGTGGAGCACAATCATATGAGCGACATTTATAGAGATGGGCGGAGCACGATCATATGAGCGACACTTATAGAGATGGGCGGAGCACGATCATATGAGCGACATAGAGATGGGCGGAGCACGATCATATGAGCGGCATTTATAGAGATGGGCGGAGCACGAACATATGAGCGACATTTATAGAGATGGGCGGAGCACGAACATATGAGCGACATTTATAGAGATGGGCGGAGCACGAACATATGAGCGACACTTATAGAGATGGGCGGAGCACGAACATATGAGCGACATTTATAGAGATGGGCGGAGCACGAACATATGAGCGGCATTTATAGAGATGGGCGGAGCACGAACATATGAGCGGCATTTATAGAGATGGGCGGAGCACGAACATATGAGCGACACTTATAGAGATGGGCGGAGAACGATCATATGAGTGACATTTATAGAGGGGGGGGCATGATCTTATATGAGCGACAATTCTAGGGATGGGCGGAGCACAATTTTATATGAGTGTAAGGAGAGCGACATTTATCATGCCTGTGACCGCCATCTTGTCTCGCCGCTGATGTCATTGTCACATTCTATTATCTGTGGGTTTGTAAATTGCTCTATTACGAATTTGGTTTTCTTCTCTATTGGACAGAATGTGGCCACGTGGGGGCGCTATTCCCCCGGGGCATCTCCCTGGTAATGGCGGTGACAGCGCTGCGAGGACATCTCTCGCTTTCTACATGAACTGAGATGACTGAATATTCATTGTTTCATCCTGTTCAAATAGTTCAGAAGGAATGAGAGCGTGTCCCGGCGCGCCCGCTGCGAACAATACCGGAGTTACACAACCCACCCATCAATCTCCATTGTAATGGGACAACCATAAGATCGCGCTCTATAAATGTTGCTCTCCCCACGCAACAAGGCTGTTCTCCACCCGCTCTGTTAACGTCACGCTCCTCATGCTCATAAGATAAGGCTGTGCTCCGCCCCCTCTATAAATGTCACCATAGTTCCCATATGTGATCAGCCTGTGCTCCGCCCCCTCTATGTCACCACAGTTCCCATATGTGATCAGCCTGTGCTCCGCCCCCTCTGTCACCATAGTTCCCATGTGATCAGCCTGTGCTCCGCCCCCTCTATAAATGTCACCATAGTTCCCATATGTGATCAGCCTGTGCTCCGCCCCCTCTATAAATGTCACCAAAGTTCCCATATGTGATCAGCCTGTGCTCCGCTTCTTCTATAAATGTCAACATAGTTCACATATGTGATCAGCCTGTGCTCCGCCCCCTCTGTCACCATAGTTCCCATGTGATCAGCCTGTGCTCCGCCCCCTCTATAAATGTCACCATAGTTCCCATGTGATCAGCCTGTGCTCCGCCCCCTCTATAAATGTCACCATAGTTCCTGCAGGATAACGCCCCCGCCACACTGCAGGATAACGCCCCCGCCACACTGCAGACATTGTACAGGAATGATAAGGAACATGACAAAGACTTCAAGATGTCTCCAAATTCCCCAAATCTCAATCCAATCGATCGTCTGCGGGAGAAATATCCGATCCCTGAAGGCCGCACCTCACAACTTACAGGATCAGCGGCCGACATCTTGTACCAGAGACCACAGGAACCTTCACATGTCTTGTGGAGTCCAGGACGACGGATCAGAGCCGTGCGGGGGCACGAAGGTGACGACGATGTAACTAATTAAGAGACGCACGCCTCTTAAAAAATTGGTTCAAGACACATTTTCCCTCATTGTGTTTGTATTAAAACCAATAAAAAACTTTGAATATGAAAAAAAAAAAATTGGTTCAAATAATCTGCAGTCCGTGCCCCAGAAAGGGAAATCTATGGCACCCATGAACTGGCATAGATCTCCCCAATCACTTACGCCCGGTTCTGGAGACAATTCTAGTAAATGTGGCCCCGTCTCCTGCATTCAAATCCATGTCAATATTTGAAGGCATTTTTTATTATTATAAATAATAAAAAAACTAATTTTACTTTTTGAAATAGAACTTCTATGTCTCCCATCTTGTGGTCACAGCCAAATCGGTCAGATCAGCGGGACTGACGGCTTGGCTGAGCGCTGCTCCTGCGTGTCTCTATTAGATGTGATCGATAACGTCTGGACCCCGCGCCCACCGCATGAAACACACAAGCTGGAGCTCAAAATGTAAAATGTTTTTTTTTTAAATAAAACCCAATTCAAAACGTGTATAAAATACAACAAAACTGTGATTATAAAAAATGCCTTCAAAAACTTTTACAGAAACTTTAAGCCCCTCCCAAATCTGCTAAAGTGGCGTTAGCGACATAAATGCATCTAAAAGTAAAGACCAGAGAACGAGGCAGAATTCCGATTAACGATCCTTTTCACAGGTGTGCGGGGTCTTCCTCGAGCACACGATGGGTCCTCCCTGCAGGAGCTGCGGCTGATTGGATGTTGGATTTGATCAGTGGACAAGTAATATATAGGATCAGTCTAATAAACAAGCTCCTCCCACTCCGGTGATGTCATCCTGTAGTACTACACTTCAAATTTCAACATAGAAACAAAACATTTAGACTGCGAAAATACGACCGGGAATACATGGAAACATGAAAAGCGACATGGCGGCTACAGCGGATATAGAAAATATGAAAAGCGACATGGCGGCTACAGCGGATATAGAAACATGAAAAGCGACATGGCGGCTACAGCGGATATAGAAAACATGAGCCAAAAAAATTAATCAAAACACGTTAAAAAGCCTATAAGAGTCACCGATAGTGCGTAGGGAGTCCACTGTGGGGAGAACGACCCCCGCTCTCCGGCCGCACGCTGCACCAGGCGGATATTTCATACCGTAAGTGAAGGGAATAGAACAGGTCGGCTCCGGTCACAGGAAGTCGAATGATCGTCAAGGTCATTATCGTTACTGCGCGACGTCCACTCAGGAGGAGTTTAATGCGCTCGTAAAGGGAGAAATATGGGACTTTAATTGAATTCGCCGGGACTGCCTTGGAATTGTCGTGGCTTTTATTGCGCGCGCGGCTCAGACGCTCAGCCATTTCCAGTCATCATTGTTTCCCAACAACAAATGATACAAAGTGATAAGTGTAAAACAGACAACGCTGATTATGACACGTTACAAAAAGCCGAGAGAATAATAGATGCAAATTGCCGGCACATTCTATTCAAGTGTGGTAAAACGCTGCGACGACGGCAGGTGGAGGGAACGGCAGCGCCGCGCTTAAATGTATTATTAATTAAATGTACTGCTGATGTATTATTACATGAATCATTAATGGCGCGCTTTGTTGGGGCGCTCCAATTATGTGCTGTACGTAAAGACACGAGCTGCACCTCTATAAGCGCACTGAGGAGGGATCGCACGCTGCCGCGCAATATTCAACTCTAGTCAGGGATTCGCCTAATATAGGGGGGCGCCTAAGAGTACCTCCACTTCTGAAAACCTGCAGAGCAAGGGGCAATGGTGGCGCTGCCATGTAGGAAAATATTACAACTGATGTTAAAGGGTTAAGAATCACAGTCTTTATAACAATGCAGCAGCGTGGACTGGAGGATATAATAGTACAGCAGTGATATAAGAGGAGCGGCTGATATCAGTCACATATATAGATGTAAGGACTGGAGGATATAATAGTACAGCAGTGATATAAGAGGAGCGGCTGATATCAGTCACATATATAGATGTAAGGACTGGAGGATATAATAGTACAGCAGTGATATAAGAGGAGCGGCTGATATCAGTCACATATATAGATGTAAGGACTGGAGGATATAATAGTACAGCAGTGATATAAGAGGAGCGGCTGATATCAGTCACATATATAGATGTAAGGACTGGAGGATATAATAGTACAGCAGTGATATAAGAGGAGCGGCTGATATCAGTCACATATATAGATGTAAGGACTGGAGGATATAATAGTACAGCAGTGATATAAGAGGAGCGGCTGATATCAGTCACATATATAGATGTAAGGACTGGAGGATATAATAGTACAGCAGTGATATAAGAGGAGCGGCTGATATCAGTCACATATATAGATGTAAGGACTGGAGGATATAATAGTACAGCAGTGATATAAGAGGAGCGGCTGATATCAGTCACATATATAGATGTAAGGACTGGAGGATATAATAGTACAGCAGTGATATAAGAGGAGCGGCTGATATCAGTCACATATATAGATGTAAGGACTGGAGGATATAATAGTACAGCTGTGATATAAGAGGAGCGGCTGATATCAGTCACATATATAGATGTAAGGACTGGAGGATATAATAGTACAGCAGTGATATAAGAGGAGCGGCTGATATCAGTCACATATGATGTAATGTCTCTGGAGGATATAATAGTACAGCAGTGATATAAGAGGAGCGGCTGATATCAGTCACATATATAGATGTAAGGACTGGAGGATATAATAGTACAGCAGTGATATAAGAGGAGCGGCTGATATCAGTCACATATATAGATGTAAGGACTGGAGGATATAATAGTACAGCAGTGATATAAGAGGAGCGGCTGATATCAGTCACATATATAGATGTAAGGACTGGAGGATATAATAGTACAGCAGTGATATAAGAGGAGCGGCTGATATCAGTCACATATATAGATGTAAGGACTGGAGGATATAATAGTACAGCAGTGATATAAGAGGAGCGGCTGATATCAGTCACATATATAGATGTAAGGACTGGAGGATATAATAGTACAGCAGTGATATAAGAGGAGCGGCTGATATCAGTCACATATATAGATGTAAGGACTGGAGGATATAATAGTACAGCAGTGATATAAGAGGAGCGGCTGATATCAGTCACATATATAGATGTAAGGACTGGAGGATATAATAGTACAGCAGTGATATAAGAGGAGCGGCTGATATCAGTCACATATATAGATGTAAGGACTGGAGGATATAATAGTACAGCAGTGATATAAGAGGAGCGGCTGATATCAGTCACATATATAGATGTAAGGACTGGAGGATATAATAGTACAGCAGTGATATAAGAGGAGCGGCTGATATCAGTCACATATATAGATGTAAGGACTGGAGGATATAATAGTACAGCAGTGATATAAGAGGAGCGGCTGATATCAGTCACATATATAGATGTAAGGACTGGAGGATATAATAGTACAGCAGTGATATAAGAGGAGTGGCTGATATCAGTCACATATATAGATGTAAGGACTGGAGGATATAATAGTACAGCAGTGATATAAGAGGAGCGGCTGATATCAGTCACATATATAGATGTAAGGACTGGAGGATATAATAGTACAGCAGTGATATAAGAGGAGCGGCTGATATCAGTCACATATATAGATGTAAGGACTGGAGGATATAATAGTACAGCAGTGATATAAGAGGAGCGGCTGATATCAGTCACATATATAGATGTAAGGACTGGAGGATATAATAGTACAGCAGTGATATAAGAGGAGGGGCTGATATCAGTCACATATATAGATGTAAGGACTGGAGGATATAATAGTACAGCAGCGTTATAAGAGGAGGGGCTGATATCAGTCATATATATAGATGTAAGGACTGCAGGATATAATAGTACAGCAGTGATATAAGAGGAGCGGCTGATATCAGTCACATATATAGATGTAAGGACTGGAGGATATAATAGTACAGCAGTGATATAAGAGGGGCGGCTGATATCAGTCACATATATAGATGTAAGGACTGGAGGATATAATAGTACAGCAGTGATATAAGAGGAGGGGCTGATATCAGTCACATATATAGATGTAAGGACTGGAGGATATAATAGTACAGCAGTGATCTAAGAGGAGCGGCTGATATCAGTCACATATATAGATGTAAGGACTGGAGGATATAATAGTACAGCAGTGATATAAGAGGAGCGGCTGATATCAGTCACATATATAGATGTAAGGACTGGAGGATATAATGGTACAGCAGTGATATAAGAGGAGCGGCTGATATCAGTCACATATATAGATGTAAGGACTAGAGGATATAATAGTACAGCAGTGATATAAGAGGAGCGGCTGATATCAGTCACATATATAGATGTAAGGACTGGAGGATATAATAGTACAGCAGTGATATAAGAGGAGGGGCTGATATCAGTCACATATATAGATGTAAGGACTGGAGGATATAATAGTACAGCAGCGTTATAAGAGGAGCGGCTGATATCAGTCACATATATAGATGTAAGGACTGAGGATATAATAGTACAGCACTGATATAAGAGGAGTGGCTGATATCAGTCACATATATAGATGTAAGGACTGGAGGATATAATAGTACAGCTGTGATATAAGAGGAGCGGCTGATATCAGTCACATATATAGATGTAAGGACTGAGGATATAATAGTACAGCTGTGATATAAGAGGAGCGGCTGATAACAGTCACATATATAGATGTAAGGACTGAGGATATAATAGTACAGCTGTGATATAAGAGGAGCGGCTGATATCAGTCACATATAGAGATGTAAGGACTGGAGGATATAATAGTACAGCATTGATATAAGAGGAGCGGCTGATATCAGTCACATATATAGATGTAAGGACTGGAGGATATAATAGTACAGCAGTGATATAAGAGGAGCGGCTGATATCAGTCACATATATAGATGTAAGGACTGGAGGATATAATAGTACAGCAGTGATATAAGAGGAGCGGCTGATATCAGTCACATATATAGATGTAAGAACTGGAGGATATAATAGTACAGCAGTGATATAGGAGGAGCGGCTGATATCAGTCACATATATAGATGTAAGGACTGGAGGATATAGTAGTACAGCAGTGATATAAGAGGAGCGGCTGATATCAGTCACATATATAGATGTAAGGACTGGAGGATATAATAGTACAGCAGTGATATAAGAGGAGCGGCTGATATCAGTCACATGTATAGATGTAAGGACTGGAGGATATAATAGTACAGCAGTGATATAAGAGGAGCGGCTGATATCAGTCACATATATAGATGTAAGGACTGAGGATATAATAGCACAGCAGTGATATAAGAGGAGCGGCTGATATCAGTCACATATATAGATGTAAGGACTGGAGGATATAATAGTACAGCAGTGATATAAGAGGAGCGGCTGATATCAGTCACATATATAGATGTAAGGACTGGAGGATATAATAGTACAGCAGTGATATAAGAGGAGGGGCTGATATCAGTCACATATATAGATGTAAGGACTGGAGGATATAATAGTACAGCAGTGATATAAGAGGAGGGGCTGATATCAGTCACATATATAGATGTAAGGACTGGAGGATATAATAGTACAGCAGCGTTATAAGAGGAGCGGCTGATATCAGTCACATATATAGATGTAAGGACTGAGGATATAATAGTACAGCACTGATATAAGAGGAGTGGCTGATATCAGTCACATATATAGATGTAAGGACTGGAGGATATAATAGTACAGCTGTGATATAAGAGGAGCGGCTGATATCAGTCACATATATAGATGTAAGGACTGAGGATATAATAGTACAGCTGTGATATAAGAGGAGCGGCTGATAACAGTCACATATATAGATGTAAGGACTGAGGATATAATAGTACAGCTGTGATATAAGAGGAGCGGCTGATATCAGTCACATATAGAGATGTAAGGACTGGAGGATATAATAGTACAGCATTGATATAAGAGGAGCGGCTGATATCAGTCACATATATAGATGTAAGGACTGGAGGATATAATAGTACAGCAGTGATATAAGAGGAGCGGCTGATATCAGTCACATATATAGATGTAAGGACTGGAGGATATAATAGTACAGCAGTGATATAAGAGGAGCGGCTGATATCAGTCACATATATAGATGTAAGAACTGGAGGATATAATAGTACAGCAGTGATATAGGAGGAGCGGCTGATATCAGTCACATATATAGATGTAAGGACTGGAGGATATAGTAGTACAGCAGTGATATAAGAGGAGCGGCTGATATCAGTCACATATATAGATGTAAGGACTGGAGGATATAATAGTACAGCAGTGATATAAGAGGAGCGGCTGATATCAGTCACATGTATAGATGTAAGGACTGGAGGATATAATAGTACAGCAGTGATATAAGAGGAGCGGCTGATATCAGTCACATATATAGATGTAAGGACTGAGGATATAATAGCACAGCAGTGATATAAGAGGAGCGGCTGATATCAGTCACATATATAGATGTAAGGACTGGAGGATATAATAGTACAGCAGTGATATAAGAGGAGCGGCTGATATCAGTCACATATATAGATGTAAGGACTGGAGGATATAATAGTACAGCAGTGATATAAGAGGAGCGGCTGATATCAGTCACATATATAGATGTAAGGACTGGAGGATATAATAGTACAGCAGTGATATAAGAGGAGGGGCTGATATCAGTCACATATATAGATGTAAGGACTGGAGGATATAATAGTACAGCAGTGATATAAGAGGAGCAGCTGATGTCAGTCACATATATAGATGTAAGGACTGGAGGATATAATAGTACAGCAGTGATATAAGAGGAGCGGCTGATATCTGTCACATATATAGATGTAAGGACTGGAGGATATAATAGTACAGCAGTGATATAAGAGGAGCGGCTGATATCAGTCACATATATAGATGTAAGGACTGGAGGATATAATAGTACAGCAGTGATATAAGAGGAGCAGCTGATGTCAGTCACATATATAGATGTAAGGACTGGAGGATATAATAGTACAGCAGTGATATAGGAGGAGCGGCTGATATCAGTCACATATATAGATGTAAGGACTGGGGGATATAATAGTACAGCAGTGATATAAGAGGAGCGGCTGATATCAGTCACATATATAGATGTAAGGACTGGAGGATATAATAGTACAGCAGTGATATAAGAGGAGCGGCTGATATCAGTCACATATATAGATGTAAGGAGTGGAGTGATATAAGAGGAGCAGCTGATGTCAGTCACATATATAGATGTAAGGACTGGAGGATATAATAGTATAGCAGTGATATAAGAGGAGCGGCTGATGTCACATATAGATGTTGCTCAGCACTGGAGATGTGGCATAAAGTAGTGATCATGGGGGAGGGGAGGTTTTTACTCTTCATGTCACACATCCCGTTGAAGAACAGCACTCCCCAGCCTGAAATGGCTGATAACAGGGAGCAATAGACTGTATTCTCCTGCACAGAAAATGGAGTGAATACACACAGACTGATTTGAGGTTGACGAGACTCCTGTATTTAAAGCTTCATCATTTTATAATGAAAAGTTCTGCAACAATGGAATATACTTTGTCTCCTGACCTAGTCCTGCTTGTAGGGTTTGTTACAATGTATCAGTAAAGACAATCCTCTATGAGCTAAACACAGGAGCGGCACTGATCCCCCTCTTGCCCTGGACTCCATGCTGTTACAGGCACTGATACACTGTAGCAAGTCCAGCAGCTGTGTCAGCAGGACTAGGTCAGGACAGGGTTTTTGGACTCTAGATATAAATAAGAATGTTCCCATTCACTGACAGGAAGTAGAGATCTTGAAATAAATTGGAAATTGACTGACAGCATGGAGGACAATCCTATGTAATCCCATCCAGCGTATGTTTCTTCCATCACAGGCCGAGGGTAGATACTGAGCCCGGTGAAGGCAGTGAAAGGGTTAGGAGCGGAGCGTGAGCAGAATCGGGGAATCTTGGCACGGGATCAGCTGACAAGTTACAGCAATTTCTCCTCACATTTGTATCAGGATTTCAGATACTTTGATGAACGAGTTATTCCTGTGATTTCTGCAGGAACAGAACACGTGTCACAACAAGACCCCCCCGTTACTGTCCCCGATGCCCACCGTGCCAGGAATAATGCCAACGGGCTGAGAACACTCAACATCACTAGACAGGGAACCAATAGTGCCCCCTGCCCCCGAGGCTGCTATGGGGCCCCTGGAGAGAGGAGCCGGGGTCCCTGTTTCTACAGAAAGGGACAATATCTGGTCCCATCCTGCAGGATCTTCGCAGTCCGGGATTTATTCATTTCCAGGTCTCCACTGTCATTTCTCTCACGAGCTCCAGTCCCTGCGGACTTTGCTGAGTCATGTGTGATTGTTTGTAGCTGAATCTCCAGGTGACCGGATCCATCGTGTGGAGCATTCCCCCAATCACGGTCAGGTCATCGGATCCTTCATTGTTCTACCCGTCATTAGGAATTTGACAATTGAAATAGAAAATATAACAACGTTATAACAAAAACGTCACCACAACGACCTGAAGGCTGGGCGAGGACAGAAGCGGCGACCCCTGCCGAGAACTTCACACCTCAGCGGCAGCAGAACAAACACCGCTCAGCTGTTCTTATGGAAAGTCAGGGTCCGGCAGTCAGGACAGCGGGGGTGGGTTCGGCAGTCAGGACAGCGGGGGTGGGTTCGGCAGTCAGGACAGCGGGGGTGGGTCCGGCAGTCAGGACAGCGGGGGTGGGTTCGGCAGTCAGGACAGCGGAGGTGGGTCCGGCAGTCGGGACAGCGGGGGTGGGTCCGGCAGTCGGGACAGCGGGGGGTGGGTCCGGCAGTCGGGACAGCGGGGGGTGGGTCCGGCAGTCGGGACAGCGGGGGGTGGGTCCGGCAGTCAGGACAGCGGGGTGGGTCCGGCAGTCGGGACAGCGGGGGGTGGGTCCGGCAGTCAGGACAGCGGGGGAGGGTTCGGCAGTCAGGGGGGGTCTTAGACTTAGAGCTATGTCAGCCATCAATGCACAAGTACCGAGAGCCTCAGCGGACAAATCCCTGAACATAGAGATCAGTCTACACACCGAGTCCTTACATGTGGTCAGATAACGGTGAACTCCAGGCTTGTATGTGGGGCGCACCCTGGACAGGGGATGTGATATTCTGGGGTACACATGCAGCAGGCGACCTGCCAATAAGGCTCCTCAGATTTTGTGCTTATGTCTCATTGGCTCCTCTAGGTGCAGTCCGGAACACGAAGATCTGGGAAATCCAAAATGTGACGCTGACACCTGCGCCCCCTGCTGACACCTGCGCCCCCTGCTGACACCTGCTGACACCTGCGCCCCCTGCTGACACCTGCGCCCGCTGCTGACACCTGCGCCCCCTGCTGACACCTGCGCCCCCTGCTGACACCTGCGCCCCCTGCTGACACCTGCGCCCGCTGCTGACACATGCGCCCGCTGCTGACACCTGCGCCCCCTGCTGACACCTGCGCCCGCTGCTGACACCTGCGCCCCCTGCTGACACCTGCGCCCCCTGCTGACACCTGCGCCCGCTGCTGACACCTGCGCCCCCTGCTGACACCTGCGCCCGCTGCTGACACCTGCGCCCCCTGCTGACACCTGCGCCCGCTGCTGACACCTGCGCCCCCTGCTGACACCTGCGCCCCCTGCTGACACCTGCGCCCGCTGCTGACACCTGCGCCCCCTGCTGACACCTGCGCCCGCTGCTGACACCTGCGCCCCCTGCTGACACCTGCGCCCCCTGCTGACACCTGCGCCCCCTGCTGACACCTGCGCCCGCTGCTGACACCTGCGCCCCCTGCTGACACCTGCGCCCGCTGCTGACACCTGCGCCCCCTGCTGACACCTGCGCCCCCTGCTGACACCTGCGCCCCCTGCTGACTCGTCCGTCTGTTACTGTGGACGAGACGACCGCTCGCACTCTCCAGGTAATTTGTAAGTCGTGAATGTAACGCGATGGATCGGATGGAACGTTTTCTATTTCTTATTTGTTAATTACATTTCGCTGCATTTTTATTATTTCTTGACGCTCATTAAGGTACGAAGAAGAGAACGCGAAGATCTCAGGGATAGTCGTGGGGCGACCAAATGCAAATGAAGTGTCACTGAAGCAACGAGTGCGGCACCGGCAGCCCGAGGACCGGTAACAATCGATTATCCAGGAACTGTTCACATTACAAGGTTTCTCTTCATCGCCCCGCGGGGGTGCGGACGCGACAACCACGCACTCGCCTCCTGATGATGCAGCAGAAATGGCCGGAGCGGCGGCACTTTATAATTTATTACTAACAGCCCGGAAAAAAAGTGCAGCCCATTAGACGTCACCATTTCTTGTGTAAGAACAATCCACACTGTTTAGCTACGCACCTACTTTTAGATACACCCTGCCGGCCTGAGATACAACTTTCAAGGCCTGAGATTGAAAATTCCCATCCTTCCCGGCCTTAGATACACCCTTCCCGGCCTTAGATACACCCTTCCTATCCTGAGATACACCCTTCCCGGCCTTAGATACACCCTTCCCATCCTGAGATACACCCTTCCCGGCCTTAGATACACCCTTCCCATCCTTAGATACACCCTTCCCGGCCTTAGATACACCCTTCCCATCCTTAGATACACCCTTCCCGGCCTTAGATACACCCTTCCTATCCTGAGATACACCCTACCCGGCCTTAGATACACCCTTCCCATCCAGAGATACACTCTCTATACACAGGGCAATTTGTAAATTGCAACAAGATGAAACGTTCTCAGTAATTGTGTCACTCACCTGGTTTGTAGGTTAGTCCTGGGGGGAAGAGGAACCCCTGCTGTGCTGCAGCCGCCGCTGCCAACGACCGCTGGTCGTGTGAGAAGATGGGGATCATGAGAGGCGGCATGTGACCCTGGACCTGCGGAACACAAGACTCTGATCAGACAATGCACAAATCTACGCCGAACCCCACAACCTGCGGCCGCTACAAATCCCGACACTTCTACATTTACAGACATTGTGCACCAAGAGCGCGACCCTCAGGATCTGATCCATGTGCGCGGCTCCTGCAGCGATCAATCGTCTGACACCCCGAATCTGACGCACGACAATATACGAAGGAGACAAATCAGGAGGAATCATATATAGGAAGACACGTACTACACATATAGACCCCCCCCCCTCGCTCTCATGCTACTACATACAGCTGACCTAGTCCTGCTCTCACAGCTGAAGGTTTGTTACAATGCAACAGTGTAGACGTTCCCATGTCAGCTAAACACAACAGCAGCACAAATCTCTTTCCTGTCCTGACTTTGTTACAATGTATCACTGCAAATAAAATCTGGGAAAATGTGATTGGTCGCGTAAAATTGTGAATGACCTTTATCATGTGATCGCGCGCTTGGAGGTCACGGACGTTGCTGGTTCTGATCGTATTTGCCCTGAAGGTGCCAATTGTTTCACAGGTGACACCCCATTATTTTCAGAGAACATGTTACGTCTATAGTGGCCGGTGGGATACGTGAGCGCCACCACCTTAAGGGTATGTGCACACACACTAATTACGTCCGTAATTGACGGACGTATTTCGGCCGCAAGTCCCGGACCGAACACAGTGCAGGGAGCCGGGCTCCTAGCATCATACTTATGTACGATGCTAGGAGTCCCTGCCTCGCTGCAGGACACTGTCCCGTACTGTAATCATGTTTTCAGTACGGGACAGTAGTTCCACGGAGAGGCAGCGACTCCTAGCGTCGTACATAAGTATGATGCTAGGAGCCCGGCTCCCTGCACTGTGTTCGGTCCGGGACTTGCGGCCGAAATACGACCGTCAATTACGGACGTAAATAGTGTGTGTGCACATACCCTAAGACTTTTGCATTTCACCCTTGTTGATGTTTGTAGATCTGGGGGATCCTGCGCTCCCGCCGCCCCGCGCCACCGTCACCTGATATAGACGTTCTGCCCATTTCTGACATGAGTCGCCGTGAACGCAGCGCTTTACTGCCGCTGTTATTTCACAGAAGGAAACAAACATAAATTAGTCAATGTTTTTATTGTATGCGCTCGGCCCCGTCCCCCTCCCCCGCTCGCTGTCAGGATAACACGTTATGTCGCATTATACAAAACATTTTATATTCCAAAGCATCAAACCAGAATATTAAAAACTCGGATGGGGCAAGATTTACAGTAAAACTGCGACATCATTGCCTGAAATAAAACTAATGTCCTCCATTAGCGGCTCCTGCCTCTCGCTCGCGCTTTATGACTTGATGTGATACAATATTCGCAGGAAATGAGTGAACGGCGAATGTCAAGAATACCGACACTTCAGAAAGAATAAAAGCAAAGAGAGACAAACGCCGGCTGTCGGAGATGGCAGCCATTTTATTATTGTGTGTAAACTTAATGAAGACGTGCGACATTGTTACCTTGTCTGCGCCGCCGCGGATAGAACGAGAGGAGACGGAATTAACTCAGCTCAAGTAACAACCCAATAAACAGCTCAAAATAAAAACCGTCGCCATCAGTCCCGTCCGTTAGTGGCTGACAAAAGTTCTGCCGCCTGGAGACGGTAATATATAAAGATCAAAACGTGACACAAAAGGCGAGGAAATCAGCGACTCCTGCGGGGGTGGGGGAGGGGTTATTCATGCATGAGCGTACCACGACTCCCAACATTGTGGACACTTTCACCAAATCGTGGTTGTCGTACATAAGAGAATCTCGCGAAGACAAAGACGAGTCAGAGCAGGATGGAAACAGAAGGAAACCTGGTCATATTTCATGACACACTGACCACTAGATGGCAGCAGCTTCTGCCATTTACTGATCAGCTGACTCCGGACATTTCCTCCCTCTCTTCTATGAAATGTTCTGTGATTGTTACACAACACGCGGCGACGGCGACTTCTGTAACGCTGCAAACAATCCCACAGGTCACATGATGATAACAACGAGTAATAATATAACCTGCTGGTCGCTCGTAGAGATAGTGATGGACCCGCGCGATCCTCCAGCCATAGAACACACACGGTGAAATGATTTACTGATTACCCACAACCGCGCCAAATCGACTCATGTAATGTAAGTTACTGGCGGGCGGACGGTCACCTGACTCATCGATGCTCAAATCCGGCAATGATGAAATTCGCAAGCAATGTAAAGAATAAGGGAGGGAGGGAGAGCCGCAGGTCGCAGCGACATCGCACGGGTCACGTGTTCCATATTCAGCGGCACTCATGGTGTCGTGTACGGTAATTCCTCACCCGCGGCTGTGGACACAACACGTGAGCCCCGAGCGCCGGCCATTAACCCCTGAGTCACGTCTCGCTTCACGTCCTCCATTCGGCTCCTGACGCTGCAGTTTGTGATTTTCTGCTCCGGGGAGAACAAAACATTCATGAGAAGCAGGTCAGAGCGGTCACGTCTCCCCCGGGGCCCAAAACTAGCCGGGGGGAACGAGGGAGCCCCAATAACCCGACATCAGGCACCGTCCCGAAAATCTGATAATAAACTAATAATTCTGTCCTCATAAACGACCGGAAATTCACAAGTGGGGGGCGGGGAGTTTATGCGACAAAAAAAGGAGTAAGAACAGAACATTCTGAATTTCGCTGCGTGTTGACCCGTCCGGCTGCCAAATATCCCTCCGATTTTAGCTGCCATTCCTGAGCGGCGGCGCACACTGACTCCCTTCTTAATTGACCACATAAGCCGGTCTCGGGGGGCCCCGTAAGATGCAGGTTAATAAAGGTCACCCAGAAATAAACACTTTACACCATTTTCCTGAATTCATTTCTCCAGAAAATCAAAGTCTTATAAAAAGGTCTTTGTGCAATCACCGGCGCGCTGCTGAGCGTGACAACGACTTGCTGGGAGCTGCCATTTCTCCAGTTTAGCTGAGGCAGACAGGTTCCTCGTAGACGTCTAGTGACCCGCACACTACATCCCCAAACCTATATGTAGATGTAGCAGGACTGAAGATGTCAAGTGGCAAATCTCGTAATTTGTATCACTGTGTTATCTGTGGTGTTACATGGGACTGCGGGTAACACTACTACATTATCTGTAATCAGAGAGTTATCACTGTGTTATCTGTGGTGTTACGTGGGACTGCAGGTAACACTACTACATTATCTGTACTCAGAGAGTTATCACTGTGTTATCTGTGGTGTTACATAGGACTGCAGGTAACATCGACTACAATATCTGTAATCAGAGAGTTATCACTGTGTTATCTGTGGTGTTACATAGGACTGCAGGTAACATCTACTACATTATCTGTAATCAGAGAGTTATCGCTGTGTTATCTGTGGTGTTACATAGGACTGCAGGTAACATCTACTACATTATCTGTACTCAGAGAGTTATCACTGTTATCTGTGGTGTTACATAGGACTGCAGGTAACATCGACTACATTATCTGTAATCAGAGAGTTATCACTGTGTTATCTGTGGTGTTACATAGGACTGCAGGTAACATCTACTACATTATCTGTAATCAGAGAGTTATCACTGTTATCTGTGGTGTTACATAGGACTGCAGGTAACACCTACTACATTATCTGTAATCAGAGAGTTATCACTGTGTTATCTGTGGTGTTACATAGGACTGCGGGTAACACTACTACATTATCTGTAATCAGAGAGTTATCACTGTGTTATCTGTGGTGTTACGTGGGACTGCAGGTAACACTACTACATTATCTGTACTCAGAGAGTTATCACTGTGTTATCTGTGGTGTTACATAGGACTGCAGGTAACATCGACTACAATATCTGTAATCAGAGAGTTATCACTGTGTTATCTGTGGTGTTACATAGGACTGCAGGTAACATCTACTACATTATCTGTAATCAGAGAGTTATCGCTGTGTTATCTGTGGTGTTACATAGGACTGCAGGTAACATCTACTACATTATCTGTACTCAGAGAGTTATCACTGTTATCTGTGGTGTTACATAGGACTGCAGGTAACATCGACTACATTATCTGTAATCAGAGAGTTATCACTGTGTTATCTGTGGTGTTACATAGGACTGCAGGTAACATCTACTACATTATCTGTAATCAGAGAGTTATCACTGTTATCTGTGGTGTTACATAGGACTGCAGGTAACACCTACTACATTATCTGTAATCAGAGAGTTATCACTGTGTTATCTGTGGTGTTACATAGGACTGCAGGTAACATCTACTACATTATCTGTAATCAGAGAGTTATCACTGTTATCTGTGGTGTTACATAGGACTGCAGGTAACATCTACTACATTATCTGTAATCAGAGAGTTATCACTGTTATCTGTGGTGTTACATAGGACTGCAGGTGATATCTACTACATTATCTGTACTCAGAGAGTTATCACTGTGTTATCTGTGGAGTTACATAGGACTGCAGGTAACATTGACTACATTATCTGTAATCAGAGAGTTATCGCTGTGTTATCTGTGGTGTTACATAGGACTGCAGGTAACATCTACTACATTATCTGTACTCAGAGAGTTATCACTGTGTTATCTGTGGTGTTACATAGGACTGCAGGTAACATCTACTACATTATCTGTAATCAGAGAGTTATCACTGTTATCTGTGGTGTTACATAGGACTGCAGGTGACATCTACTACATTATCTGTACTCAGAGAGTTATCACTGTGTTATCTGTGGTGTTACATAGGACTGCAGGTAACATCAACTACATTATCTGTAATCAGAGAGTTATCACTGTGTTATCTGTGGTGTTACATAGGACTGCAGGTAACATCGACTACATTATCTGTAATCAGAGAGTTATCGCTGTGTTATCTGTGGTGTTACATAGGACTGCAGGTAACATCTACTACATTATCTGTAATCAGAGAGTTATCGCTGTGTTATCTGTGGTGTTACATAGGACTGCAGGTAACATCTACTACATTATCTGTACTCAGAGAGTTATCACTGTGTTATCTGTGTGTTACATAGGACTGCAGGTAACATCTACATTATCTGTACTCAGAGAGTTATCACTGTTATCTGTGGTGTTACATAGGACTGCAGGTAACATCTACTACATTATCTGTACTCAGAGAGTTATCACTGTGTTATCTGTGGTGTTACATAGGACTGAAGGTAACATCTACTACATTATCTGTAATCAGAGAGCTATCACTGTGTTATCTGTGGTGTTACATAGGACTGCAGGTAACATCTACTACATTATATGTACTCAGAGAGTTATCACTGTGTTATCTGTGGTGTTACATAGGACTGCAGGTAACATCTACTACATTATCTGTAATCAGAGAGTTATCACTGTGTTATCTGTGGTGTTACATAGGACTGCAGGTAACACTACTACATTATCTGTACTCAGAGAGTTATCACTGTGTTATCTGTGGTGTTACATAGGACTGCAGGTAACATCTACTACATTATCTGTAATCAGAGAGTTATCACTGTTATCTGTGGTGTTACATAGGACTGCAGGTGATATCTACTACATTATCTGTACTCAGAGAGTTATCACTGTGTTATCTGTGGAGTTACATAGGACTGCAGGTAACATCGACTACATTATCTGTAATCAGAGAGTTATCGCTGTGTTATCTGTGGTGTTACATAGGACTGCAGGTAACATCTACTACATTATCTGTAATCAGAGAGTTATCACTGTTATCTGTGGTGTTACATAGGACTGCAGGTAACACTACTACATTATCTGTACTCAGAGAGTTATCACTGTGTTATCTGTGGTGTTACATAGGACTGCAGGTAACATCTACTACATTATCTGTAATCAGAGAGTTATCACTGTTATCTGTGGTGTTACATAGGACTGCAGGTGATATCTACTACATTATCTGTACTCAGAGAGTTATCACTGTGTTATCTGTGGTGTTACATAGGACTGCAGGTGACATCTACTACATTATCTGTACTCAGAGAGTTATCACTGTGTTATCTGTGATGTTACATAGGACTGCAGGTAACATCTACTACATTATCTGTACTCAGAGTTATCACTGTGTTATCTGTGTGTTACATAGGACTGCAGGTAACATCTACTACATTATCTGTACTCAGAGAGTTATCACTGTGTTATCTGTGGTGTTACATAGGACTGCAGGTAACATCTACTACATTATCTGTAATCAGAGAGTTATCACTGTGTTATCTGTGGTGTTACATGGGACTGCAGGTAACATCTACTACACTATCTGTACTCAGAGAGTTATCACTGTGTTATCTGTGGTGTTACATAGGACTGCAGGCAACATCTACTACATTATCTGTACTCAGAGAGTTATCACTGTGTTATCTGTGGTGTTACATAGGACTGCAGGTAACACTACTACATTATCTGTACTCAGAGAGTTATCACTGTGTTATCTGTGGTGTTACATAGGACTGCAGGTAACATCTACTACATTATCTGTAATCAGAGAGCTATCACTGTGTTATCTGTGGTGTTACATAGGACTGCAGGTAACATCTACTACACTATCTGTACTCAGAGAGTTATCACTGTGTTATCTGTGGTGTTACATAGGACTGCAGGTAACATCTACTACATTATATGTACTCAGAGAGTTATCACTGTGTTATCTGTGGTGTTACATAGGACTGCAGGTAACATCTACTACATTAACTGTAATCAGAGAGTTATCACTGTGTTATCTGTGGTGTTACATAGGACTGCAGGTAACATCTACTACATTATCTGTACTCAGAGAGTTATCACTGTGTTATCTGTGGTGTTACATAGGACTGCAGGTAACACTACATTATCTGTACTCAGAGAGTTATCACTTATCTGTGGTGTTACATAGGACTGCATGATGATTTTTTTGTTGTTTAGAGCGTGGGTTTGTCTAAGAATTGAAAAATATGCAGCAAACTCAGGAAAACCGCAATTAAACGCATGTTTTAATAAAAATGGCGCTATTGAGAGATGACCATTAGCGTTGCGCAGGACGAGGCTTCCTCTGGCCTCTGGTCTTATATTAATCTCTGTCTTTCAGGCGACATCTTATTGTGTGAAAACCGCAATCAACAGCTACCCAAGAACTGCGACATTTCCCTTCGATCCCAACGACTTCATGTAGTTTGTTATTTTGTCGGTGTCTTAGGCTCATGCAACGTTCGGCTGAGTGCCCAAAAATGTTAATTGCCAGGATGTTTGGTCAGGTCGATGACAGGCGACAGCAGCAGATGCGGCGGCTGCACTCAGACGTTGTCTCTGCCTCTGTGTAAAAATAAGCTATTGTGTCCCCCCTCCCGGGATGAAAAAGTTTTTCGCCATCTGCCCCAGAGCTTCATTAAACTTACATGGGCTGGAGTCTGAGGAACAGGTGCCATTGTTTATCCCATAAGACTTGTACTAAAGATTGTACTCAGCAAACCTGAGAAACAGCATCTGCAGCAGTCACTCACCGAGCGAGCCGCGTGCCAGCGACCGAGACCTGTGCCAGCGACCGAGGCCTGTGCCAATAACAAACCTGCTGCCCCGCGGGTGAGAGTCATCACTAAGAGGGTCACACGTTACATGCATGACACTGAGCCCCCTGCATATTGGGGAGTAACAGGTTATGTGGAGTCACACGTTACATACATGACACCTCTTTATATTTGGGATTTATAGGTCATATGGAGTCACATGTTATGTACATGACACTGACACATCTGTATATTGAGGAGTTATATGTCATGTGGAGTCACACGTTACATACATGACGTCTGTATATTGAGGAGTTATATAGGGTCACATATATGATAGTAACACGTCTGTATATTGGGGAGTTATATAGGGTCACATATATGATAGTAACACGTCTGTATATTGAGGAGTTATATAGGGTCACATATATGATAGTAACACGTCTGTATATTGGGGAGTTATATAGGGTCACATATATGATAGTAACACGTCTGTATATTGAGGAGTTATATAGGGTCACATATATGATAGTAACACGTCTGTATATTGGGGAGTTATATAGGGTCACATATATGATAGTAACACGTCTGCATATTGAGGAGTTATATAGGGTCACATATATGATAGTAACACGTCTGTATATTGGGGAGTTATATAGGGTCACATATATGATAGTAACACGTCTGTATATTGGGGAGTTATATAGGGTCACATATATGATAGTAACACGTCTGTATATTGGGGAGTTATATAGGGTCACATATATGATAGTAACACGTCTGTATATTGGGGAGTTATATACGGTTACATATATTATAGTAACACGTCTGTATATTGGGGAGTTATATAGGGTCACATATATGATAGTAACACGTCTGTATATTGGGGAGTTATATAGGGTTACATATATGATAGTAACACGTCTGTATATTGGGGAGTTATATAGGGTCACATATATGATAGTAACACGTCTGTATATTGGGGAGTTATATAGGGTAACATATATGATAGTAACACGTCTGTATATTGGGGAGTTATATAGGGTAACATATATGATAGTAACACGTCTGTATATTGGGGAGTTATATAGGGTCACATATATGATAGTAACACGTCTGTATATTGGGGAGTTATATAGGGTTACATATATTATAGTAACACGTCTGTATATTGGGGAGTTATATAGGGTCACATATATGATAGTAACACGTCTGTATATTGGGGAGTTATATAGGGTCACATATATTATAGTAACACGTCTGTATATTGGGGAGTTATATAGGGTCACATATATTATAGTAACACGTCTGTATATTGGGGAGTTATATAGGGTAACATATATGATAGTAACACGTCTGTATATTGGGGAGTTATATAGGGTCACATATGATAGTAACACGTCTGTATATTGGGGAGTTATATAGGGTTACATATATTATAGTAACACGTCTGTATATTGGGGAGTTATATAGGGTCACATATATGATAGTAACACGTCTGTATATTGGGGAGTTATATAGGGTTACATATATGGATAGTAACACGTCTGTATATTGAGGAGTTATATAGGTCACATATATGATAGTAACACGTCTGTATATTGAGGAGTTATATAGGGTAACATATATGATAGTAACACGTCTGTATATTGGGGAGTTATATAGGGTCACATATATGATAGTAACACGTCTGTATATTGGGGAGTTATATAGGGTTACATATATGGATAGTAACACGTCTGTATATTGAGGAGTTATATAGGGTCACATATATGATAGTAACACGTCTGTATATTGGGGAGTTATATAGGGTCACATATATGATAGTAACATGTCTGTATATTGGGGAGTTATATAGGGTCACATATATTTGTTAGTAACACGTCTGTATATTGGGGAGTTATATAGGGTAACATATATGATAGTAACACGTCTGTATATTGGGGAGTTATATAGGGTCACATATGATAGTAACACGTCTGTATATTGGGGAGTTATATAGGGTTACATATATTATAGTAACACGTCTGTATATTGGGGAGTTATATAGGGTCACATATATGATAGTAACACGTCTGTATATTGGGGAGTTATATAGGGTTACATATATGGATAGTAACACGTCTGTATATTGAGGAGTTATATAGGTCACATATATGATAGTAACACGTCTGTATATTGAGGAGTTATATAGGGTCACATATATGATAGTAACACGTCTGTATATTGGGGAGTTATATAGGGTAACATATATGATAGTAACACGTCTGTATATTGGGGAGTTATATAGGGTCACATATATGATAGTAACACGTCTGTATATTGGGGAGTTATATAGGGTTACATATATGGATAGTAACACGTCTGTATATTGAGGAGTTATATAGGGTCACATATATGATAGTAACACGTCTGTATATTGGGGAGTTATATAGGGTCACATATATGATAGTAACATGTCTGTATATTGGGGAGTTATATAGGGTCACATATATTTGTTAGTAACACGTCTGTATATTGGGGAGTTATATAGGGTCACATATATTATAGTAACACGTCTGTATATTGGGGAGTTATATAGGGTTACATATATGATAGTAACACGTCTGTATATTGGGGAGTTATATAGGGTTACATATATGATAGTAACACGTCTGTATATTGGGTAGTTATATAGGGTTACATATATGATAGTAACACGTCTGTATATTGGGGAGTTATATAGGGTCACATATACGATAGTAACACGTCTGTATATTGGGGAGTTATATAGGGTCACATATTATAGTAACACGTCTGTATATTGGGGAGTTATATAGGGTCACATATATGATAGTAACACATCTGTATATTGGGGAGTTATATAGGGTCACATATATTATAGTAACACGTCTGTATATTGGGGAGTTATATAGGGTTACATATATGATAGTAACACGTCTGCATATTGGGGAGTTATATAGGGTCACATATATGATAGTAACACGTCTGTATATTGGGGAGTTATATAGGGTCACATATATGATAGTAACACGCCTGTATATTGGGGAGTTATATAGGGTCACATATATGATAGTAACACGTCTGTATATTGGGGAGTTATATAGGGTCACATATATGATAGTAACACGTCTGTATATTGGGGAGTTATATAGGGTCACATATATGATAGTAACACGTCTGTATATTGGGGAGTTATATAGGGTTACATATATGATAGTAACACGTCTGTATATTGGGGAGTTATATAGGGTTACATATATGATAGTAACACGTCTGTATATTGGGGAGTTATATAGGGTTACATATATGATAGTAACACGTCTGTATATTGGGGAGTTATATAGGGTCACATATATGATAGTAACACGTCTGTATATTGGGGAGTTATATAGGGTCACATATTATAGTAACACGTCTGTATATTGGGGAGTTATATAGGGTCACATATATGATAGTAACACGTCTGTATATTGGGGAGTTATATAGGGTCACATATATTATAGTAACACGTCTGTATATTGGGGAGTTATATAGGGTTACATATATGATAGTAACACGTCTGCATATTGGGGAGTTATATAGGGTCACATATATGATAGTAACACGTCTGTATATTGGGGAGTTATATAGGGTCACATATATGATAGTAACACGTCTGTATATTGGGGAGTTATATAGGGTCACATATATGATAGTAACACGTCTGTATATTGAGGAGTTATATAGGGTTACATATATGATAGTAACACGTCTGTATATTGGGGAGTTATATAGGGTCACATATATGATAGTAACACGTCTGTATATTGGGGAGTTATATAGGGTCACATATATGATAGTAACACGTCTGTATATTGGGGAGTTATGTTATGGTTGTGTGTAGTTCTATCACTGTTATAGTCTGCAGACTTCCCTCAGACATGTGGAGGTTTTGTGGATGGATCACGTATGGATATAATGATGGTTGCCTGCACGCCACGCGTTACATTAAACCCGCAGTATATTTATATCCCCGGCTGCGTGGTGCCAGCTTCCTGCCCTCTCCTATGCCTCTGCACTCTGATTGTGGCACTGATAGATCTGCCACCTCACATAGCAACGCCACCCAAGAAGATGACAGAGAGATAGTGGCACCAGGAATAGATACACGACCCCCTCCTCATTCTGCTCTCCGCTGCATAATCTCACGGCCGTGACACAATGTCACCAAAACACAGGGTACAAACCCCACACGATCACCCCAGAAAAAGAACCGAAGTCAAAGAAAGGAGAGGTAAAAGGGAAAACGTTCAGTAGGTGAATTTACAGCGACCCTATAGAGCTCAGAGGGGCTATGCCAAACCTGACCCGGCCCATAATCCTGAGAACTAATGCCCCCCCCCCCCATAGACAACACGAGGATTCTCAGCTCAAGCAAACAATTCGCACCGTCTCCAAAGGTTTTCTGTCACATTTGTCCCTGACGACGACTTCCAGAGATTACTGGTTGAAAATCGGAGCCTCCATGTTGGATTTTTTGGTCTTAATGTGATGATTGTGGTATGAACGGCCGGTGCAGCAGATCAGGTTTTAAAATAGAGCAATAGCGCCATGGCCCTTTATGCTTCTCATTGGCTGGGGTGCGGGACTTGGACCCCCTAAAAGATAATCCATCATTATTACAGCCCCGTAAAGACCCTTTAGTCCTCATTCACATACGGTTTTATCTGATCTTTTAAACTGCATGAAAACCAAATGTAAAAATGGCAACAAAAATTCAGCAAAACGCGGTTTGTGAATCCGGCCTAAATCACAGGAAACCCCCTTAAGTCTCTGCAGTGTTGCTGGTCTTAGCCCTGGGGTCAGGTGTTCAGCTGATACAGGGGGGACCCCCGACTGTGACCAAGAGGGGATAGGCCATTTGAATTTAGCTAAGCGGCACTCCCCCCCCCCCCCCCCCGTGCTCCTCTGGTTTGTTTTACATTGCCAAGACTTGATCTACGGCCGATATTCTGGACACTGATCTGGTCACATAATGAAAATATTCAGAAGAATCCGGTGCCGGACTCCACCCTGGTTTTATATTGTTACAGGCCATTCAATTATGTAGGGCACAGATCTTCCTTGCTGGCGCCAATGACTCCACAGTGGGGGGGGGGGACTCCACAGTGGGGGGGACTCTACAGTGGGGGGGACTCCACAGTGGGGGGGACTCTACAGTGGGGGATTTCATGTCGGCTTCTGGGGAAAGGACAGAGAACAAGTAGCGCACAATGTGTCAGCAATCACCGGTCTTGTCATGTTGTGACCCATGGACCCCCAAATCTGGGAACAGCCACAACCCAACTCCATACAAGTCAATGGATATTCCACACATCGCTGGAAAGAATCTGCACAACCCATATCACAGGCGGCCGGAGCAACTCTCATCATCTGACTGCTACCCGAGTCCCGGGGTCACAAGACTGCACAACACGGGGGACTCCATCGGGCACATCAGGGAGTGTTACCCAACATACAGCCGGTCGTACTCGCATTGTTCTTCATAACTTTCCGGAATGGGGACGTGTCTGAAAACTTCTACAGAGCGGGGGCCCCCCACCCCAAATCTGTCATTGCAGTAGGTGAAAGCATTGGGGTCCTTAGAAAACTGCGTTAATAAATCTCCCTAATGTTTCTGCCATCTAAAGAAGCAGCGCAGCCCCAGACCTTGGTCTAGAATAATGTCACCTAAATCAAAGGTATGAAGAGATTTATTTCTAGAGGTGCTAATTGGGTTATTGGGGGGCGGCATCAACAAGTAGTGCAACACATTAAAACAAACCAGGGGCCTAGAGCAGAGGAAAACCAGAGCGGAGCCCCCTGCTGGTAGCGATACGATACTGCAGCATCCCCGGACGGGAGAACTTATTGCCCCACCAACCCTTTCCCAGCTGTTTCCTCCTATAGCGGCTGTATTGTGCACCTCTATGGAATATAAAGCCTTGCTCAGTACATGATCATACAGCACGGGGTTAACAGCGCGACAGCTGATACTTTGTTTCATACAGTGAATGATTTGCGGCCATCGGGTTACGCCATAGACTCCGTGTAACAATCCTTTCCCGTGACTTTATTACATATGACAAATGCTAACAAGACGCGTTTCAATGGTCTCGTTGTGACTCCCGTGGAAGAGAACAATTTCCCGGCGTAGAAATGAATTAAGTGTGTTTTGTGGGGAGAAGGTGACTGTCAGCTGCTTGCGGCCGGCCCCCCCCCCTCCTGTAAGCCATTCAAATGCATAATCTTGTCAATTAAATATCATTGTTAAGATGTAGTAGAGTCAGAATGACTGGCGAGCGCGGCGGAGGAGACGCCGTGTATGTTTATGACTCCTGCAGGATCTATTAGCGGCTATTTTATTCAGATTGCTGCGGTGTAATCTGCATAAACTCAGCATATCGCTATCCCCACGTGTGCATTTGTTTGGATAAAGCCGAACAGCAAAACCTCAATGTCGGCAACTTCTAGGTGAGAGCGAAGAAGTGAAGGCGTCCTAGTTTTAATCAGGTAGGAGCAGTGATCACCCGACGAGGGGAGAGCTGACGATTATGCAAATGGCCTCAGTCAGTGGTCACCGAGACATCAACAAGATAGAATTAGTCAATTATCCAAAACCCTTCAGAAAAGTCTAGTGAAGATAAATGGCGCCATTCCCACCCTCCTCCCATTTATTGTGAAATATGGAGCAAATTACGGCTTAACGATGGTGGTTTTTGGAACAAGCGCGTCGTTAACAGAGCAGTCGATACTTTGTGCCATATTTTTCCTTAGATTCGAATATGTCACCGAACTTTTTTCCTTATGACTTTACTCTATAAGGATGTCATCGATGGATTGCAAGTCTGGCCAAAGGCATGGGGGGGCCACCTGCGGGGTGATTATGGGGTGCACCGAGAGCTAATATTGGCTGCACTCCCCTTCCCAGTGGACAATGAGATCCTGTACCAGTGTCAGACCCTCCTGTCCCAGTTAGTCAAGGCTCCGGAAACCGTGAATCGTGTCATGAGACCCCTCTCGTCTACGGTTCTGGCATAAATGTGGTAATGGCAGGTGCAAAACGCACAGAACTTGGATATGACTTCATCCTGAGCCGCCTCTACATGAATAGCAGAGCTAAAGGGAGGCCTGAAAGGTAAAAAGGTAGAGCCGGTAATGGAGGGCAGCCGGGGTATACCATTGAGCCCAAAATATTATTTAGCCGATGCCCCATAACTCTGACTATGGAGGGTGACAGGCACCTTACACAAATCCTGCGTGTTCTTTGCAGCACCCATTAGAAGAAAAGGAGTAGCCGAAGAATCTATCCTATGTGAGGTCTAATCCTCGAGACCTGGGAGCTGAGGGGTTAAAGGTGCTGACGGCATAAGGTCTTGCTCCGAACCCCTTGGACAGAAGATGGGAGTGCGGATCCCGAGGTCACATGGTAATATAAGAGGCGCAGCACAGACCCCAGGATGGGATTGTGGTCGGGGTTATCTCAGATCCTACACGGTATGTCATCACGAATGACGCAACATGAGGTCATCTGCCGCTAACAGGTGGGAACAGGTACTGCAGCGGTAATCCCGGGAGCTCCGTACTCAAGCTTGCCCCCCATATACGGTGTAATCTCCCGGTTTAGACAATCTGAAAATGGGAAACCGCCACCGCTGGTTTAAGTGCATCCAAGTTGAAGGGGAAACACAAGGATAAGACTCGGGCAGGGGAGCTGCGGGCTGGAATACACGTCCCAGCCCAATAGACGCAGCAATTATCAGCCCCCAACAATGGCCCTTTGTCCAGCAGTTGATTTTCGTGGGTCTCCAGCCAGGCCTTATCTGACTCAGGAAATGCCTGTTCTAACTGACAGGTAGGAGATTAAATCTACAGCTGCAGAAACACAATCTCCGCTCTGTTACATTGAAAAGCACGGCGAACACTTCATTTGTTTATGTACGAGCGGCCACGTCTCGCAGCGCAGACGGTCTCGCTGAGACAAATGGGCTTGAGACAATTTATTGTATTATTTGTACCACGGAGAACAAGAAGCAGAGCGAGCAGACAAGGCGCAGAGCTGTCTGCGGGAATAGATGGACGCTTGTTACTCGGCCGCACAGCCGCTCTTCATAGTCACAGCCGTCAAGGATTTCCAGCCAAGTTTCTCTTTCACAACGAGCCGGAAAAGAGGAAAGAAATGAAGTTCTATCAGTGGCGGCCGCTGTGAGCACGGAGATGTTGTGTGAGATCTCGTTCACACGGGGACAGACGCTCAGAGGGGCTGAGAGACGCGTCATAAAAATACACACAGCGCCTATTCCATCGTGGTCATTAGTGCGGCGGTTTTTAAAGAAAGGGCCTGATTGATCCATTGATCTCAATGGTGACGGATCCGGTGCCCATAGTTTCCGTCTGTCACCGTTGTTCTTGACGGAACCAATAGCGCAGTCGAACCCGTGCACAACGGAGACAAATGGAAACCATGGGCACCGGATCCGTCAGCATTGAAATCAATGGTGATGGAAACGAAAACATATGGTGCCAGTCAGGGCTCCGTTCTGATGGAAAGCTTCAACGGAACGCCGGAGCGGAGCCCTAGCGCAGATGTGAACGAAGCCTGAAAAGGTCACAAAAACTGCCGGCTTTATTATAAGCGCTAACCGGGGATAAGGGACGACGCAGCGTAAAAGAACCGCACCCGGCAGCAGATAATCGCGAGGATCAGAGGTCTGCAGAAGGTTTAAAACATTTGAATGATTTTTATAGGAATAAAAAAGGATGGGCCGCTGCACAGGACGGGGGAGGGACATCGTGTCGTGAATATTAATTGATGGGTCCGGAACTTTGCTGACAACCGGTTTATACACAAAGATCTAAACTCATGAAAAGCTAAAATGATCCAGTGTCCCGAGAACTTATCTGCTGTGCTGAGGCAGCTACATCCCGGCTGGTCTCACGGTCCTCGGTAGAGCTGCTGCCACTTGGCCACGACTAACCTTTGTGCTGAGGCGACGCAGCTGTCACATGATGTGCGGTGGGTTCTTCCACCATCTTAGTAAAATTCTGCATATAATTGTCGGGAAGACTCACACATAATCGGATCATAAATCCACAAACTGAAATAAAAACTGTGATCGCAGGTACCGGCTGCAGGGGATTAGTGCACAGCGTCTGTTCTACTCCATAAAGCAGCAAGAAACGCGTATGCGGAGCATGTTGGCTATGTGACATTTTCATAGAATTGCAGTCAATCAGTTGTAGGTTCTCTCTGTATCCGCTGATGATGTTGAGAAAACCGCACAAAAAACCGACCTGTTTGGCACTTTCCCTTCAAGCCCCATTTTCCTTCTTTGTATTTTTAGATTTCTCTCTCTACCAGTTTGCGTATTGAAGCTTTTGTTTTACGTTCCGTCTGCTGATCAGATTAAGCGTCTGCAGTTGATTAGCGGTCGTCTGTCATTTTCTATTTTTCCTAGTTTTGTCATTTTAAAGGTAACAAATCCAACCTTGACTGGGAGGTAAATAGTGGGTGAAACGCGTCGCGGCTCTGCTGCTGCCTAATACATTGTATTTGGCATAAAATTAAAAAAATCTGCAGTAAACTGGCTCAATCCGCAGGGAATCCCTCAAACGGCATTTCTAATGAGGAGAATCCATAACAGACATAAACAACCCCAGAAATATGTCTGGGGCTCACATCATTATCTGAGATGTATACCCAAGATATAGAGATATGCATCTCGGCGCTCGGACGATGTTAAATTGATTCCACCACAGCATGGGGCGCGCTTAATAAACAAACCCAACTGCCGGGGAACATTCGGGACTCTGAGAGGCGATCAGACGCCCACAACCCCGGCGCGTGAGCTTCCCACCTCTTAACTTTAATGGACTAACTCAGAAGTGGAGACGGCGCAGCGTGTCACGATGAACACACTAACTCTGCATAAAAGAGCAGCCGCGCCGGCGTCTAATGTGACAAATTATTCAGTGGTGACCCGACGCCGCATAACGCGCTCAGCAAACATCTGAACACGGACAACTGAGAGTCAAACACTGGAAAGTACGTATCTCACCCTGCACATTAATGGCGAGACTCTGGATAAGAAGACTAACCGTATCCACGTCGCCACTCCCTCCGCCATACTGGAGTCCTTATCCAGCAGACACAATACAATACATAAAGCAGATACCTGCGCGGCTCGCTCCGGAGAAAGAAGAGCAACTGACGCATAATGTGCCATTTTCAGGTGTTCACTCCTCATCATCCAGCAGCTGAAATCTACAAGGGCGGCAATAAACGCAGGCGCAGACAAATACAACGCCGGTCACAAGACAATTACATAAAAATAAAACATAATAAACAGATACAAAACCAATGTGTGAAAATAAAAGAATATTTACAGTGGTGATGTTATAACCTATGCATTTATATTACACACCTATAGAATCCCATATATTATATCCCCTTATATTCCTATATATTTATATTACATCCCTATAGAATCTCATATATTTATATCTTCTTATATTCCTATATATTTATATTACATCCCTATAGAATCCCATATATTATATCCCCTTATATTTCTATATATTTATATTACATTCCTATAGAATCCCATATATTATATCCCCTTATATTTCTATATATTTATATTACATTCCTATAGAATCCCATATATTATATTCCCTTATATTCCTATATATTTATATTACATCCCTATAGAATCTCGTATATTATATTCCCTTATATTCCTATATATTTATATTACATCCCTATAGAATCCCATATATTATATCTCCTTATATTTCTATATATTTATATTACACACCTATAGAATCCCATATATTATATCCCCTTATATTTCTATATATTTATATTACATTCCTATAGAATCCCATATATTATATTCCCTTATATTCCTATATATTTATATTACATCCCTATAGAATCTCATATATTATATTCCCTTATATTCCTATATATTTATATTACATCCCTATAGAATCTCATATTATATTCCCTTATATTTCTATATATTTATATTACATCCCTATAGAATCCCATATATTATATCTCCTTATATTCCTATATATTTATATTACATCCCTATAGAATCCCATATATTATATCCCCTTATATTCCTATATATTTATATTACATCCCTATAGAATCCCATATATTATATCTCCTTATATTCCTATATATTTATATTACATCCCTATAGAATCCCATATATTATATCTCCTTATATTCCTATATATTTATATTACATCCCTATAGAATCCCATATATTATATCCCCTTATATTCCTATATATTTATATTACACACCTATAGAATCCCATATATTATATCCCCTTATATTCCTATATATTTATATTACATCCCTATAGAATCCCATATATTATATCCCCTTATATTCCTATATATTTATATTACATCCCTATAGAATCCCATATATTATATATCCTTATATTCCTATATATTTATATTACATCCCTATAGAATCCCATATATTATATCCCCTTATATTCCTATATATTTATATTACACACCTATAGAATCCCATATATTATATCCCCTTATATTCCTATATATTTATATTACATCCCTATAGAATCCCATATATTATATCCCCTTATATTCCTATATATTTATATTACATCCCTATAGAATCCCATATATTATATATCCTTATATTCCTATATCTTTATATTACATCCCTATAGAATCTCGTATATTATATCCCCTTATATTCCTATATATTTATATTACATCCCTATAGAATCCCATATATTATATCTCCTTATATTCCTATATATTTATATTACATCCCTATAGAATCCCATATATTATATCCCCTTATATTCCTATATATTTATATTACACACCTATAGAATCCCATATATTATATCTCCTTATATTCCTATATATTTATATTACATCCCTATAGAATCTCGTATATTATATCCCCTTATATTCCTATATATTTATATTACATCCCTATAAAATCCCATATATTATATCTGCTTATATTCCTATATATTTATATTATACCCTTATAGGATCCTATACATTATTGATGCTTATATTTCTATTATACCCCTATAGAATCCCATACATTATATTCCTATATATCTATATTACATGTCTATGGGATCCCATATATTATATCCCCTTATATTCCTATATATTTATATTACATCCCTATAGAATCCCATATATTATATCTCCTTATATTCCTATATATTTATATTACATCCCTATAGAATCCCATATATTATATCCCCTTATATTTCTATATATTTATATTATATTCCTATAGAATCCCATATATTATATCTCCTTATATTCCTATATATTTATATTACATCCCTATAGAATCCCATATATTATATCTCCTTATATTCCTATATATTTATATTACATCCCTATAGAATCTCGTATATTATATCCCCTTATATTCCTATATATTTATATTACATCCCTATAGAATCCCATATATTATATCTCCTTATATTCCTATATATTTATATTACATCCCTATAGAATCCCATATATTATATCCCCTTATATTCCTATATATTTATATTACATCCCTATAGAATCCCATATATTATATCTCCTTATATTCCTATATATGTATATTACATCCCTATAGAATCCCATATATTATATCCCCTTATATTTCTATATATTTATATTACATCCCTATAGAATCCCATATATTATATCCCCTTATATTCCTATATATTTATATTACATCCCTATAGAATCTCATATATTATATCTCCTTATATTCCTATATATTTATATTACATCCCTATAGAATCCCATATATTATATCTCCTTATATTCCTATATATTTATATTACATTTCTGAGGACTTGTAGGTTTCTAGTATTTCTATATATCTCCGTATATTCCCAGATAAACTCTCATTAGACGTCTCCGTGTTCCCTCCTAATATTCATTACACTTTGTTTCTTATTGAGAAGTTTCCGTTTTTTCTCGTTCCCACGTCATTTCTATATGTTCTCATCTTCCCTCACTATATTTCTACAGACGCTCCAGGAATCGACAGAAGTGAATAAATCCAGGGATGATGTTATTGTTGGATTTAGTATTTTTTAAAAATTCTGTAATTAATAAAAGGCGACACAATGAAGCCGCGGGCATGCAAATCAAGTAGAAGTGAAAAGTAAGTGATTAGCATATTCACACGTCGCACAGGCCTAATGACACTTGACTCGTCAGCCAAGAACTCAATCCATAAAGTATAGAGGCGATAAATATTCATACGAGGAGCGAACTCTCCATCTACAGCTCCTATAGGAAAATACGGAGGAGCCGCGCAGGGGAATATACGATGGCATAAGTCATATAAATATGTTATTACATCACACGTAATATAAGAAACAATAAAATACAATTATAAGTCAGAACTTAATAAATAATAATAATCCCGAGTCGCGATCAACAACGGTCGTGGATTTCTATATGTAATATTTCCCGTCCGCCGGCCGGCCACACGTGAGGTCTTTTCCACGGCTCACATCGGCTTTGCTTCAATATTTTTAGTTAATGCAATTAATTAACAAAAAAAAAAAGTACAATTATAAAAAAAAAAAAATTATAATATTTTCCACATGGGACAGTTTGTTTTTTTATTTGTCTTTTTTATTATCATAGAATAAAAATAACGGAGTAAAAAGTGACAGCGGCCAAATAACCGCGTGTTTCAAAAACTTTTCATGGATTTCTTCCTTTTTGTAATTGGACCGTCCTGATGGCCTCGGAGGTGACCACCCCGCTGCCTCGTCATCCCTCTCATTTTGCGCCGCTCGCTCCTGGATTGGCGTCTTTCTCATCGTTTGCCTCCCGGTGAGATTGTTTAGAAGTTTCTCCATCTCGGAGGATTGAACGTACTCGTGTCCCCGGATGGCCTGGAAGCGGCAGCACATGGGTTAACGGAGGAGGCCATGAAACCTAATAACGTGGTTTGCACAGGAGGAGCTGGCTGCATTGTTTCGGCTAATTTGGGAGATAATTTAGTGGATATTCTCGTCTTCCTGCGTTTTGCAGTCAGATTAAGCGCTCCCCGGCACAATTGCCTTCCAGCTGCCGGGCCTCATGAGAACAACAGACCGCCACTGTTGTCTAGAATAAGAGGTGATTGTCATGAAGGACTTTATTGCAGGCACATGAGTGTGTTAAGACTTCAGAACGCGCTCGAATGTCATGTGCACACCCAGTGACGGGCAAGAATAATTATGAAAAAACAAGAATTCAATGTCAATGAGGGAGTGCGAGACAAAATGCCCATTCATTGTGCCCCTCTGGGAACGCTCGCACTCGGCAGCCAGAGCACAGAACAAGCCCTTTCTTCTAGCCGTGGGCTGTGTGCGTAGCCCATGCCATGGAAGCCCTAGAAAAACAGCGGCCCCCTCTCACGCCGCGGCCTGGCCCGCACACACTAACAACTATTAAGACTCTTATTTTTCCAGCGTCCCCCTCTGTGTAGGTTGCAGCCAACGTAAAGTCAATGCAAAGACAAAACAGTTTTCCTAGCAGAAGAATAACGAAACACACACACACGACCGCCACACGGCCCGGCTGGCTGCGCTAATCCCTGCTACGGGGTCCAGAGTCCGTGTGGAAGTAATAATGGGCTCAGAGGTTGTGGTGGCACCAAAGCCCCGGACACTTGGGGCCCACCGCCTAACCAGGCACATAGGAGAGCGGCGGGGAGATGATGTGGTCACGCTGGACAGAGCCATGTCAATGAAGGATTATCTTTATGGTACATGGATCCCACCCGGGTGACGTCATCATATACAGCACCACGTGACATCACAAGGCGACGGGCACTTCACATTATTCTACAGCACCGGGGTCCAAAAGATTAGAAATGTCTGAGGTTTACGTCATTCCGGCACCAGCGCCCGGACCCGATACATCTGATGGAAGATTAAATAACATAATTATGGGCCTAATGAACTGAAAAGTGCCAACAGCAGCCAACCAGGTTTTATTTTACAGTGCAGCCGAGATTAATGAAAGCTGAATTCTGATTGGCTGCTGTAGGAAAGAAACTTGTTAAAACATTTACTTCCATTTTTATATATTATAAGCCGGCCGCCCAGATTCTGGCATTCGTAGAGTTAAACTGTTCCACAAGTGTCGTGTCCCCACAGCAGGGCCCCCGGCACCACGGCTCCTACCGACGCAGCGCCCACTCTCGCTTCACGGACGACAAATATTAACGAATCTTCCTCTAATGTCAGGCAATTCTCCGAGCCGATCCCAGGAGTCCAACCAAACCCTATCCCTCGTCTGTCTATATCCTGGTCAGATGTCTCACTCACCTCTGTCTCTCTCTATAGCTTTCTTTCTATTACACTCACCTCTGTCTGTCTCTCTCTCAACTTTGTCTGTCTCTCTCTTTCTCACCTCTGTCTTTCTTTCAGTCTACCACTCACATCTGTCTGTCCCTCTCTCTAGCTATTTCTCTCTCTCTCTATCCCACTCACTTCTCTCTCTGTCTCTTTATCTCTATCTATCACACTTACCTGTATGTCTCTATCTCTCTCCCACTCCCTTCCCTCTCTCTCTCCTCTGTCTCTCTCTTTCCCTCTCTCTCTCCTCTGTCTCTCTCTCCTCTGTCTGTCCCTCTCTCTCTCCTCTGTCTGTCCCTCTCTCTCCTGTCTGTCTCTCCTCTGTCTGTGTCTCCTCTGTCTGTCCCTCTCCTCTGTCTGTCCCTCTCTCTCTCCTCTGTCTGTCTCTCCTCTGTCTGTCCCTCTCTCTCTCCTGTCTGTCTCTCCTCTGTCTGTCCCTCTCTCTCTCTCTCTCTCTCTCTCCTCTGTCTGTCCCTCTCTCTCTCCCACTCCCTTCTCTCTCTCCTCTGTCTGTCCCTCTCTCTCTCCCACTCCCTTCTCTCTCTCCTCTGTCTGTCCCTCTCTCTCTCTCTCCTCTGTCTGTCTCTCTCTCCTCTGTCTGTCCCTCTCTCTCTCTCTCCTCTGTCTGTCTCTCGTCTGTCTGTCTCTCTCTCTCTCCTCTGTCTGTCCCTCTCCTCTGTCTGTCCCTCTCTCTCTCTCTCTCTCTCCTCTGTCTGTCTCTCTCTCTCTCTCTCTCTCCTCTGTCTGTCTCTCCTCTGTCTGTCCCTCTCCTCTGTCTGTCCCTCTCTCTCTCTCCTCTGTCTGTCCCTCTCCTCTGTCTGTCCCTCTCCTCTGTCTGTCCCTCTCTCTCTCTCTCTCTCCTCTGTCTGTCCCTCTCTCTCTCCCACTCCCTTCTCTCTCTCCTCTGTCTGTCCCTCTCTCTCTCTCTCCTCTGTCTGTCTCTCTCTCCTCTGTCTGTCCCTCTCTCTCTCTCTCTCTCTCTCCTCTGTCTGTCTCTCCTCTGTCTGTCTCTCTCTCTCCTCTGTCTGTCTGTCCCTCTCCTCTGTCTGTCCCTCTCTCTCTCCTCTGTCTGTCTCTCTCTCTCCTCTGTCTGTCTCTCTCTCTCCTCTGTCTGTCTCTCTCTCTCTCCACTGTCTGTCTCTCACTTCTCTCTTTTCTTCACCTGGATTTACAGCTTAGCCCGGGGTGTCTCTGTATTTTCTGGTCGGTTTCATTCGTTCACGTTGCGGAGCCTCATAGTCCAGAATTCCCACAGTTCGGCGCACACATCTCGTAGTTGTGCAGTTTTTTATACTTGGACACCATACAGACTTGTATTTCCGGGTCTCAGTTTCTTGTGTAGTTGTTCACATATCTCGACGTGTTACATCAGAATTTGCGCTCTCCACGCTGCGCCCGTGCGCTCCGCTCGTGTTCCTGCAGCCGCCGCTCTCATCCATCCACTTGGCGTTCGGTGCTGAGGTTGTCCCTATTAAGCTATTTTTTGCGCATCATTAACTTTTAAGGAGGCGTCGAAAGCGTTATTGTTTGAATTGCGCAGGACTTTATTTAACGTCAGCATTTCTTCCGGCTCCTGACAAGGACTCGACCATCTTAGAACTAATTGAATTGATCCCTGGAAAGCTGAAGCCACTAGACAGAATTATTCCTACCAACGTGTCAATATATTAAATCAAAGGGCTAATGAGTTAGGTCATTGCTTCCTTTATCTGATGGAAGAGCACAGCGGCTTTAACCCTTCACTTACTTTAAAGATTAATGGTTGGGAGTAGATAGCGGACGCTCCAGCCCAGGAATCAGCCAATGATCGGATAAAGAGAGTGGAAACCCCTGGACTGAGAAAGCTCCTAAACAAAAACAACGTTCCAATATTTGATGTCACCCATTTTTTCCATAGACACAAATCACTAAGAAATAGAGGATTTCGGACCTGGATCAATATGTGGCAGAGATGGCGGAGTGAACCAATTTTGAAAAGGAAATCTGTTCCTGTCTTTTCCCAGGATGAAACTCTCTTCCTGATCTCCCCGATCACTTCTGACTCAACAATCGCGGTGATAATGATGATGTCATAAACACTTCACAGGAAGGATACGGAAGATTTTAAACAAATGAATTGGCCAGTTACGTGTGATATTGGTCGGATTGGTCCTAAATCCCAGCCGCCTGCGAGAAGTCTCTGCCCATGTCTTGTGTGTGAGTCTCCAGTCTGTGGTGTCCATGATCCTGTGATTGTCCATGATCCTGTGATTGTCCATGATCCTGTGATTGTCCATGATCCTGTGATTGTCCATGATCCTGTGATTGTCCATGATCCTGTGATTGTCCATAATCCTGTCATTGTCCATGATCCTGTCATTGTCCATGATCCTGTCATTGTCCATGATCCTGTCATTGTCCATGATCCTGTGATTGTCCATGATCCTGTGATTGTCCATGATCCTGTGATTGTCCATGATCCTGTGATTGTCCATGATCCTGTGATTGTCCATGATCCTGTGATTGTCCATGATCCTGTGATTGTCCATGATCCTGTGATTGTCCATGATCCTTTCATTGTCCATGATCCTGTCATTGTCCATGATCCTGTGATTGTCCATGATCCTGTGATTGTCCATGATCCTGTCATTGTCCATGATCCTGTGATTGTCCATGATCCTGTGATTGTCCATGATCCTGTGATTGTCCATGATCCTGTGATTGTCCATAATCCTGTCATTGTCCATGATCCTGTGATTGTCCATGATCCTGTGATTGTCCATGATCCTGTCATTGTCCATGATCCTGTGATTGTCCATGATCCTTTCATTGTCCATGATCCTGTCATTGTCCATGATCCTGTGATTGTCCATGATCCTGTGATTGTCCATGATCCTGTGATTGTCCATGATCCTGTGATTGTCCATGATCCTGTGATTGTCCAGTATAAGATGAAGCTCCAGTCTGCTCAGGCGGAAGGATCAGCTTCATTTGGTCAGGGCTCCTTAGACGAGCAGGTTGTATTTCTCTGACCGGACCCCGTACAGACTGAGGATCCACCTGGAATTCCTCCACTTCAGATAAAGTCCTGACCTCGGCTCGTGTGGATGACACCGCCGCTCGGCAGCTCTTGTTCTCTGTTGTCATCTATCAGCTGCAGTAAAATAAGGATTATCTCACATAAATCCCTCTCTCCACGTTCCAAGACGTTCTCCGCTAAACGGAACTTAAGACGAAAATGGAACAACAAAAATCATTAAGAAATGAGGAAACTTGTCCTGTCAGCTTTTCCTCCAGGTTTTTACAGCTGCTGACTCACATGTCGGGAACGTCGTCTCTTTCCATCTGGATCGCGGCTCTAACGTTCATTTACTTATTGTCTTCTATGACCTGATGTACGACTTAAGCATGGGGCCCACTCGTTACTGCTGAGGACCACCTACCAACCATAGCTGTAGAACTACAAGTGCCATGATGCCCCAGCACACCATATCATAATACACCTAATGTACAACTAAATGGGTCTATTGTCCGATCCCCAGATTGTGCGGTGCCCATCACTCCAAACTCTGGACGCCAATTCAAGAATCCCCGCTGTGCCCCCACACCCACCCATGGCTCCCAGCCGCATGTGGCGTATATCATGTGTGTCCTCCCCACTTCATTGCTCCCCTGTCAGCAAGAAGCCAGCGCTCTGTTCATCCTGAGCCCCCCAGTACATGAACAGAATGAACTGTAATGGTCATCGGCACCTTACACTTTGGGATCTCACATCACGCTAATAATAAAGTGACCGTAGCCGTTGTTTCACATGGAACTCGCCGTCCACCGATGACTTTATATATATATTGCAGTGTTTACAGTATTCGAGCATTTCTACAAGAAAACCTTTGTTTGTAGCATTAACCCTTTCGTGCGCTGCCCCCTCCCTGGGAAAGGGCAGAGTCTTTACATTGAGAGAATCTGCACTTATTGATCCTTGCCCCTTTTGAATAACCAGCGACGCACCGCGTACCACCCAGGGCTCGGTGATAGGAAGGTTTCCACAGTCGGCCGGCTTGTTTTCAGGTGTTTGGCCTCCGAACGCTCAGGCAGAGGAAGAAAGGACGCATTATCTGTGCTAGAAGTTGAGTTTTTCCTGCAGACGCGCTTGCTTCTCTTTGTAAATGGTGACTCTCATCAGATCTTCGTGTCCGCTCCGCTGCCGCCCACCACAAACATATTCTTCATAGCCAATGGGCAAAGGGTCTCAGGATGGCGCTGCCCGCCACACAGGCTCTGCACTGTATTTACCAACCACAGGCATTCGGCTACCTGACTTCTGGCAAGTAACTCCAAACACAAATTACAATATCAAAGGCGTCTGTGGAAAGAGAAGGAGGGCGAGATCACAAAGCACAATTCACGCTCTGCGCTATTTGTTTCCATTCAATAATATTTTGCTTCTCTTGAAGCCTTTTCTTAAAGCTGCTTTTACTTTATTGCACTCGGGCCCCTGCGCCCATCACTGCAGCGAGCGCGTGGACCGGCCCCGGGCTGGGTGGTCACCGCATCCGCTGGGAGTCATCTGGTACAAAATCAAAGAGGAATTGGTGTCTCAGTCGGAGGTCTCTTATTCCGGAGGTGATGAGATGAGCACACTTTGAAGTCTCAGCAGAGAAAGTGACAGAACTTCAATGTCACAGGTATCAGGTAGACGAAGATGGAGCAATACTCTGCAGAGCTGGATACAACCTATTAAAGACCTGACACCACATGCGTGCGTACCATAAAGTACGGAAAATATCTCGTAGCAGCGGCTCCTCCAAAAGGAAGAAAGTCTGAGCCGCGCTTTCTGTCACCCTAAGGGCAAAAAAAGTGCAGAAGGGATGCGGTGGGTCTATGGCAGCCCTTCCCCTAAAGGAGAGAGGCCCGTGTCACCATTCCCCAACCCTCTGAACCGTAGGCCCAAAGGACCGATGGTCCTCACTCGCCGAAGCTCAGGAAGACCCAACAACACTCCTAGGCTTCTACCTGACGGCCACACGTGTCCACCTAGGAGCCTGTATCTGGTTTGCACCCCCATCCTCAGAAGAAGGGAGACCGGGTTGCAGGGGAAACCGAAACCCTATGGCCACATATTTTCTCCCTAGACCTCAGGAGGGTCCCAAAAGGGAACCGCATCCCAGAAATTCTTGTGACAAACGTGACACACGCAGTGAAAAACAATATTATATAAGTGAATGTGCGCGGTGATATCGACCTGGACATTCGCCAGATATAAAAATTCCTCATTTCCCAGCCAGAAGGCCGGTGTGTGCTCAAAAAGCGTGAAAAAAGACAAGTGCGTACAAATGTGCCATCACTCAGGGGGATCCCCCTCCCCCAGTGCGTTCGGACACCCCAGGGTCACCATTCCTGGGGCACTTAGCAACTCGGACTTTCCAGCTACCTGACTCCTGGCATTGATCGTGTGGTTCTCTGCCCCTCTCCTCGGCGTTCTGTCACCCCTCTACAATGGTCACCCCACCGGCAGAGATGATGACTACCCTCAGATAAGAGCCCTACTACACACGATCTCAGCCAAAGGACCGAGGAGCAAGAACCTGGCCAAGAAGCCGCAATCTCACCTTAGTGATCATGGTATCTCCCCTGCCAGGTGAGTAAAAAGGAAGAGCGACCCATCTGAGGACAGCAATGTTTCTGGGCTCCGGCCCCTCATGAGTACAGAGCAGGGCACTGGTTGTCTATATGAGATGCCTTAGATGAAGCTCGGGGAGGGTCCTGACACCCATTGAAGAGACCCAGCGGGTATATGGAGACTTATTCACAGGCAATGCTTCATGGGAAAACATTATGCAAAAAAAGCTCCTTTCAGATAAAAGCAGAGACGCCTCCGAAAGTGAGAGTGACCCATCTATACAGAGTGACCCATCTATACAGAGTGACCCATCTATACAGAGTGACCCATCTATACAGAGTGACCCATCTATACAGAGTGACCCATCTATACAGAGTGACCCATCTATACATAGTGACCCATCTATACAGAGTGACCCATCTATACAGAGTGACCCATCTATACAGAGTGACCCATCTATACAGAGTGACCCATCTATACAGAGTGACCCATCTATACAGAGTGACCCATCTATACATAGTGACCCATCTATACAGAGTGACCCATCTATACAGAGTGACCCATCTATACAGAGTGACCCATCTATACATAGTGACCCATCTATACAGAGTGACCCATCTATACAGAGTGACCCATCTATACAGAGTGACCCATCTATACAGAGTGACCCATCTATACAGAGTGACCCATCTATACAGAGTGACCCATCTATACAGAGGGACCCATCTATACAGAGTGACCCATCTATACAGAGTGACCCATCTATACAGAGTGACCCATCTATACAGAGTGACCCATCTATACAGAGTGACCCATCTATACAGAGTGACCCATCTATACAGAGTGACCCATCTGTACATAGTGACCCATCTATACAGAGTGACCCATCTATACAGAGTGACCCACCTGTGCGGCGCTGTCTCCAGACGTTTAGAATATATTTCTATGTAAATTCAGAGAATTCATCATGAAATGGAATAAAGATCTAGAGCCGGTGACCGGCGGACCCTCTGTGGCTATGACGGGCCGCGTCCAGTTTTATGAAAAATAAAAAAGAATTACTGTGTGATGAAATGTTCTGCAACTTTCTAATGCTTTTCACGGCATTCGTGTGGCACCCGAAAGTTTTCACGGACCCGACTCTCCAAACCGTAGAAATATAGGACATGTCCCATCTTTCCACAGATCACGGAGGACCCGGCCGGCACACACCGCCGAGAGCATTAGGCATTACAGAATTTGTGTTTCACTTCTTCCCCATTTTCAAATCCTCAGCTTGCTGTCAGTACATGGAAAACATCTATAGACCTAATACTTCTCACAGCTGAGGGTTTGTTCTTCTGCACGGTCTACACGAACATCATCTCTGGCAGAGCACGTTCATCCAGATTGCAGCATCTGCAGACGTGTGGAGCTGATTATCAGCCGCTATAGATCACAATCTCAACATGAGAAAGAATAAATGATGTAAATCTCGTCCTTAACAAACACAGCATGAAGAAGCCACCAACATAAACTGTAATTACTGCCACTGATAGTCGCTGCCGGCGACGGCTTCTGCTGACAGAGCTATTGTGCGGCACAGTATAAAGTCTGTTTGCTTCTTGTAAGACATGTTTATTCTGTGCACTGAGGAAATCAAGTGTCAGGAGGATCCCCCGCTGCGTCCTGTGCGGCTTCCAGCAGCCACTACACCGGGGTGCAACAAAGTGCTCAATACTGGAGCTGTGGCTCCTCCCACTCAGTATGACGTCATCAACGCACTAAATATCCCACAATGACTGACATGTAACATACGCAAATGAATCACAATAAACTGTATAAGGGTATCCCCCAATATGTCACAGAGCAGGACAATATCATAACGGATCATAGATCTGGGTGCTGTACCGCGACGAAAGAAAGCCACGTCCATCTCCGGTCACTAGGCATACAGAATACCCCTCCATAAAGAGCGAAATACAGTAAATTACATTACTTATACTCCAGAGCTGTACTCACTATTCTGCTGGTGGAATCACTGTGTACATACATTACATTACTTATCCTGTACTGATCCTGAGTTACATCCTGTATTATACTCCAGAGCTGCACTCACTATTCTGCTGGTGGAGTCACTGTGTACATACATTACATTACTTCTCCTGTACTGATCCGGAGTTATATCCTGTATTATACTCCAGAGCTGCACTCACTATTCTGCTGCTGGAGTCACTGTGTACATACATGACATTACATACCCTGCACTTTATTCTGCAGGCTTCAGAGCTGAAATCTTCTGAACAATGGTCTTTACGCTGTTTTGCATTCTGGGAGGTGTAGTCGGGGCATTTCTGGTATTCCATGCATGTCAGCTCTACTTTCCCATTCACTGGCACAAAATATAATTTGTACAGTTTCATTGTTGCGGTGATTTTTGGGGCAGTTCTCATGTCTGGGTCCAGTTATATATGAACAGGATTTTGCGGTGAACGTTGTATCCGCTGAGCAGATGTTTCCCCCTTCTGACAGCTGAGGAGTAGTCATCATCCTGTGAAGTCTCCCAGTACTTCGGCCTACAGACCCGGCACATATGCGAGAAATTAAGACTCTATTACCAGAGACAAGCGCTTGTCAAGTCTAAGGGAGCAGAGGCCGATCCCCGGGGGTCCCATTTCCCGCCATGAGGCTGCCATTCATTCTATTAGTGGTGCTCCCCCTGCGCAGGTTGTGTATACAGTGCGATAAATCATTTAATCAGCTCTGCTTAATGTACACCAGGCCTGAGCGCTGCGCGCTGCCTTCCAGGACGTCTGCTTGATTTTATATAGCAGAATTAAAAGTGCGGGAGCCCAAACATGTCCTGAAGAGCGGGGGAGGCCGGGGCAGAGGCCTATAAAGCTGCCCATAGACATCTGATAGTACAGCCCTGCAGAGTATGCTGCTGCCATAGAAATAAAGCTGGCCATTCCGGTCTCCCGGAGGGGACAAATATTTCTATTAGCAAAGAATTTGACCGGGATCACCCCACAAAACCAGGAATACCCTACAGGACCGGGAACACCCCACAGCACCGGGAATACCCTACAGGACCAGGAACACCCTACAGGACCAGGAACACCCTACAGGACGGGGAACACCCTACAGGACCGGGAACACCCTACAGGACCGGGAACATCCCACAAGACCGGGAACACCCCACAGGACCGGGATCACCCCACAGGACCGGGAACACCCTACAGGACCGGGAACACCCTACAGGACCGGGATCACCCTACAGGACCGGGATCACCCTACAGAACCGGGATCACCCTAGAGGACCGGGATCACCCTACAGGACCGGGAACACCACACAAGACTGGGAACACCCTACAGGACCGGGAACACCCTACAGGACCGGGAACACCCCACAAGACCGGGAACACCCCACAGGACCGGGATCACCCCACAGGATCGGGATCACCCTACAGGACCGGGAACACTCCACAGGACCAGGAACACCCTACAGGTCCAGGAACACCCTACAGGATCGGGAACACCCTACAGGTCCAGGAACACTCTACAGGACTGGGAACACCCGACAGGACTGGGAACACCCCACATGACCGGGAACACCCCACAAGACCGGGAACACCCTACAGGACCGGGAACACCCTACGGGACCGGAACACTCTACGGGACCGGTAACACCCTACAGGTCCAGGAACACCCGACAGCACCGGGAACACCCGACAGGACCGGGAATACCCGACAGAACCGGGAATACCCGACAGAACCGGGAACACCCGACAGGACCGGGAACACCCAACAGGATCGGGAACACCCGACAGGACCGGGCACACCCCATAGGATCGGGAACACCCCATAGGATCGGGAACACCCCATAGGACCGGGAACACCCCATAGGACCGGGAACATTCAACAGGATCGGGAACACCCCACAAGCCTGGACGTTATTGAGATGACCCAGTCGTCGAGTCATCACTATGTGTATATTCACATGAAGAATTTGAGGTGCAGTTAGAAACCACGTAACACCAGGTCGAGGTAAAAACGCATTTGGTTTTTCACATGAATTTTGACACGGTTTTAATTGCACCTCAACTGCTACATGTCAATATACCCCAACAAGAGAAGTTGTACTGTGCAGCTACCACATCTCCTGTTCTGTATGATGGGAGAAGTTGTACTGTGCAGCTATCACCTGTTCTGTATGATGGGAGAAGTTGTACTGTGCAGCTATCACCTGTTATGTGTGATGGGAGAAGTTGTACTGTGCAGCTATCACCTGTTCTGTGTGATGGGAGAAGTTGTACTGTGCAGCTATCACCTGTTCTGTGTGATGGGAGAAGTTGTACTGTGCAGCTATCACATGTTCTGTGTGATGGGAGAAGTTGTACTGTGCAGCTATCACCTGTGCCGTATGATGGGAGAAGTTGTACTGTGCAGCTATCACCTGTTCTGTGTGATGGGAGAGGTTGTACTGTGCAGATATCACCTGTTCTGTGTGATGGGAGAAGTTGTACTGTGCAGCTATCACCTGTTCCGTATGATGGGAGAAGTTGTACTGTGCTGCTATCACCTGTTCCGTATGATGGGAGAAGTTGTACTGTGCAGCTATCACCTGTTCTGTATGATGGGAGAAGTTGTACTGTGCAGCTATCACCTGTTCTGTATGATGGGAGAAGTTGTACTGTGCAGCTATCACCTGTTCTGTATGATGGGAGAAGTTGTACTGTGCAGCTATCACCTGTTCTGTATGATGGGAGAAGTTGTACTGTGCAGCTATCACCTGTTCTGTGTAATGGGAGAAGTTGTACTGTGCAGCTATCACCTGTTCTGTGTGATGGGAGAAGTTGTACTGTGCAGCTATCACCTGTTCTGTATGATGGGAGAAGTTGTACTGTGCAGCTATCACCTGTTCTGTATGATGGGAGAAGTTGTTCTGTGCTGCTATCACCTGTTCCGTATGATGGGAGAAGTTGTACTGTGCAGCTATCACCTGTTATGTGTGATGGGAGAAGTTGTACTGTGCAGCTATCACCTGTTATGTGTGATGGGAGAAGTTGTACTGTGCTGCTATCACCTGTTCTGTATGATGGGAGAAGTTGTACTGTGCAGCTATCACCTGTTCTGTATGATGGGAGAAGTTGTTCTGTGCTGCTATCACCTGTTCCGTATGATGGGAGAAGTTGTACTGTGCAGCTATCACCTGTTATGTGTGATGGGAGAAGTTGTACTGTGCAGCTATCACCTGTTCTGTATGATGGGAGAAGTTGTACTGTGCTGCTATCACCTGTTCCGTATGATGGGAGAAGTTGTACTGTGCAGCTATCACCTGTTATGTGTGATGGGAGAAGTTGTACTGTGCTGCTATCACCTGTTCTGTATGATGGGAGAAGTTGTACTGTGCAGCTATCACCTGTTATGTGTGATGGGAGAAGTTGTACTGTGCTGCTATCACCTGTTCTGTGTGATGGGAGAAGTTGTACTGTGCAGCTATCACCTGTTCTGTGTGATGGGAGAAGTTGTACTGTGCTGGGCCTGTGATTGTCTTTTTTGCAGAGCCAACTCTAAGCAGCAATAAAGTGGAGCTCCGGCTCTTAGAATTGGAGGTCAATTAGACACTTAATGATGAAGAGAATCTTTAAATATATTTCTATTATTATTATCCCAGGAAAAACGGAAAGACTGCGGCCGCGCAGGACACGGGGGTGATTATGGCTGATCCCCGACACGCTCCCCCCTCCAGCCCAGACATGAATAAAGGCAAAGATCTGAGCATTGTCGTCTCGCTGCAGTCAGGAGGCTCCTTATTTCTGCAGATTGTCAGCTCTTCTATTATTAACAACCCGCAGACGACAGCGACAAAGAGTCATCCTGTGCCAGCGCCGAGAAACCCACCACTCAGGTCCACGAGACCCTCTTCCTGCGTTTACTTTATCTATGGCCGATCATTACATCGTATAGAGCTCAGAAAATTCTCATGAGATAGATAGATAGATAGATAGATAGATAGATAGATAGATAGATAGATAGATAGATAGATAGATAGATAGATAGATAGATAGATAGATAGATAGATAGATAGATAGATAGATAGATAGATAGATAGATAGATAGATAGATAGATGATAGATAGATAGATAGATAGATAGATAGATAGATAGATAGATAGATAGATAGATAGATAGATAGATAGATAGATAGATAGATAGATAGATAGATAGATAGATAGATAGATAGATAGATAGATAGATAGATAGATAGATAGATAGATAGATAGATAGATAGATAGATAGATAGATAGATAGATAGATAGATAGATAGATAGATAGATAGATAGATAGATAGATAGATAGATAGATAGATAGATAGATAGATAGATAGATAGATAGATAGATAGATAGATAGATAGATAGATAGATAGATAGATAGATAGATAGATAGATAGATAGATAGATAGATAGATAGATAGATAGATAGATAGATAGATAGATAGATAGATAGATAGATAGATAGATAGATAGATAGATAGATAGATAGATAGATAGATAGATAGATAGATAGATAGATAGATAGATAGATAGATGATAGATAGATAGATAGATAGATAGATAGATAGATAGATAGATAGATAGATAGATAGATAGATATGAGATAGATAGATAGAGAGATAGATAGATAGATATGAGATAGATAGATATGAGATAGATAGATAGATAGATAGATAGATAGATAGATATATGGCGTCACCGCTGCTCTCTAGTGAATGGATAGGCTGCATTCTCAGTGATGTCACCGCTGCTCTCTAGTGAATGGATAGGCTGCATTCTCAGTGATGTCACCGCTGCTCTCTAGTGAATGGATAAGCTGCATTCTCAGTGATGTCACCGCTGCTCTCTAGTGAATGGATAGGCTGTATTCTCAGTGATGTCACCGCTATTGGTTTCTAACAAATCGCATGCCCACTGCTGGAATATCTATAGACAAATACGTGGGACGTTCCACGGATGGGAGAGACACTGACCTGGATCTGTTGCTGCAGGATGTTGATTTTGTGCTGCTGTTGCAGTAGCTGTTGTTGCTGCCTCGCGATCTGTACAGGTAGAAGAGATCCGTCCATTAGACACACAGTGAAGTTTGACATATCATCCCCCATCATACATGACGTGTACACGACTGTTGGCGCAGCGATGGGCCGCGGCTCCAGACATGACTTCTGCGTCCCCCTAACGACCGTTTATTTACACTTCATTATCAGTTGTTGGTTATTTACTGGAGAAAGAAACGTTATCTGAACCGCTGACCCGTCAGTGACAAAGCCGGAGCAAATCTCTGATACTGATACACGCAGTCGTTGGCGAGCGCCCAGCCCACTCCGAAATAACCGCGTCAGCCATTTATAACCATGATTTACCACTGATATACAGCAGATCTGTAATCCACAGGGGTAGTGCACAGTATGTAATGTATATGTAGCTTCTAATTCTGAAAACTCAGACTTTATAACAATGCAGGAGCGTTATAAGAGGAGCGGCTGATATCAGTCACATATATAGATGTAAGGACTGGAGGATATAATAGTACAGCAGTGTTATAAGAGGAGCGGCTGATATCAGTCACATATATAGATGTAAGGACTGGAGGATATAATAGTACAGCAGTGATATAAGAGGAGCGGCTGATATCAGTCACATATATAGATGTAAGGACTGGAGGATATAATAGTACAGCAGTGATATAAGAGGAGCGGCTGATATCAGTCACATATATAGATGTAAGGACTGGAGGATATAATAGTACAGCAGTGATATAAGAGGAGCGGCTGATATCAGTCACATATATAGATGTAAGGACTGGAGGATATAATAGTACAGCAGTGATATAAGAGGAGCGGCTGATATCAGTCACATATATAGATGTAAGGACTGGAGGATATAATAGTACAGCAGTGATATAAGAGGAGCGGCTGATTTCAGTCACATATATAGATGTAAGGACTGGAGGATATAATAGTACAGCAGTGATATAAGAGGAGCGGCAGATATCAGTCACATATATAGATGTAAGGACTGGAGGATATAATAGTACAGCAGTGATATAAGAGGAGCGGCTGATATCAGTCATATATAGATGTAAGGAGTGGTGGATATAATAGTACAGCAGTGATATAAGAGGAGCGGCAGATATCAGTCACATATATAGATGTAAGGACTGGAGGATATAATAGTACAGCAGTGATATAAGGGGAGCGGCTGATATCAGTCACATATATAGATGTAAGGACTGGAGGATATAATAGTACAGCAGTGATATAAGAGGAGCGGCTGATATCAGTCACATATATAGATGTAAGGACTGGAGGATATAATAGTACAGCAGTGATAAGAGGAGCGGCTGATATCAGTCACATATATAGATGTAAGGACTGGAGGATATAATAGCACAGCAGTGATATAAGAGGAGCGGCTGATATCAGTCACATATATAGATGTAAGGACTGGGGGATATAATAGTACAGCAGTGATATAAGAGGAGCGGCTGATATCAGTCACATATATAGATGTAAGGACTGGGGGATATAATAGTACAGCAGTGATATAAGAGGAGCGGCTGATATCAGTCACATATATAGATGTAAGGACTGGAGGATATAATTGTACAGCAGTGATATAAGAGGAGCGGCTGATATCAGTCACATATATAGATGTAAGGACTGGAGGATATAATAGTACAGCAGTGATATAAGAGGAGCGGCTGATATCAGTCACATATAGATGTAAGGACTGGAGGATATAATAGTACAGCAGTGTTTATAGGAGGAGCGGCTGATATCAGTCACATATATAGATGTAAGGACTGGAGGATATAATAGTACAGCAGTATTATAAGAGGAGCGGCTGATATCAGTCACATATATAGATGTAAGGACTGGAGGATATAATAGTACAGCAGTGATATAAGAGGAGCGGCTGATATCAGTCACATATATAGATGTAAGGTCTGGAGGATATAATAGCACAGCAGTGATATAAGAGGAGCGGCCGATATCAGTCACATATATAGATGTAAGGACTGGAGGATATAATAGTACAGCAGTGATATAAGAGGAGCGGCCGATATCAGTCACATATATAGATGTAAGGACTGGAGGATATAATAGTACAGCAGTGATATAAGAGGAGCGGCTGATATCAGTCACATATATAGATGTAAGGACTGGGGGATATAATAGTACAGCAGTGATATAAGAGGAGCGGCTGATATCAGTCACATATATAGATGTAAGGACTGGAGGATATAATAGTACAGCAGTGATATAAGAGGAGCGGCTGATATCAGTCACATATATAGATGTAAGGATTGGAGGATATAATAGTACAGCAGTGATAAGAGGAGCGGCTGATATCAGTTACATATATAGATGTAAGGACTGGAGGATATAATAGTACAGCAGTGATATAAGAGGAGCGGCTGATATCAGTCACATATATAGATGTAAGGACTGGAGGATATAATAGTACAGCAGTGATAAGAGGAGCGGCTGATATCAGTCACATATATAGATGTAAGGACTGGAGGATATAATAGTACAGCAGTGATATAAGAGGAGCGGCTGATATCAGTCACATATATAGATGTAAGGACTGGAGGATATAATAGTACAGCAGTGTTATAAGGGGAGCGGCTGATATCAGTCACATATATAGATGTAAGGACTGGAGGATATAATAGTACAGCAGTGATATAAGAGGAGCGGCTGATATCACATATATAGATGTAAGGACTGGAGGATATAATAGTACAGCAGTGATATAAGAGGAGCGGCTGATACCAGTCACATATATAGATGTAAGGACTGGCGGATATAATAGTACAGCAGTGATATAAGAGGAGCGGCTGATATCAGTCACATATATAGATGTAAGGACTGGCGGATATAATAGTACAGCAGTGATATAAGAGGAGCGGCTGATATCAGTCACATATATAGATGTAAGGACTGGAGGATATAATAGTACAGCAGTGATATAAGAGGAGCGGCAGATATCAGTCACATATATAGATGTAAGGACTGGAGGATATAATAGTACAGCAGTGTTATAAGGGGAGCGGCTGATATCACATATATAGATGTAAGGACTGGAGGATATAATAGTACAGCAGTGATATAAGAGGAGCGACTGATATCACATATATAGATGTAAGGACTGGAGGATATAATAGTACAGCAGTGATATAAGAGGAGCGGCTGATACCAGTCACATATATAGATGTAAGGACTGGCGGATATAATAGTACAGCAGTGATATAAGAGGAGCGGCAGATATCAGTCACATATATAGATGTAAGGACTGGCGGATATAATAGTACAGCAGTGATATAAGAGGAGCGGCTGATATCAGACACATATATAGATGTAAGGACTGGAGGATATAATAGTACAGCAGTGATATAAGAGGAGCGGCTGATATCAGTCACATATATAGATGTAAGGACTGGAGGATATAATAGTACAGCAGTGTTATAAGGGGAGCGGCTGATATCAGTCACATATATAGATGTAAGGACTGGAGGATATAATAGTACAGCAGTGTTATAAGAGGAGCGGCTGATATCAGTCACATATATAGATGTAAGGACTGGAGGATATAATAGTACAGCAGTGATATAAGAGGAGCGGCTGATATCAGTCACATATATAGATGTAAGGACTGGAGGATATAATAGCACAGCAGTGATATAAGAGGAGCGGCCGATATCAGTCACATATATAGATGTAAGGACTGGAGGATATAATAGTACAGCAGTGATATAAGAGGAGCGGCCGATATCAGTCACATATATAGATGTAAGGACTGGAGGATATAATAGTACAGCAGTGATATAAGAGGAGCGGCTGATATCAGTCACATATATAGATGTAAGGACTGGGGGATATAATAGTACAGCAGTGATATAAGAGGAGCGGCTGATATCAGTCACATATATAGATGTAAGGACTGGAGGATATAATAGTACAGCAGTGATATAAGAGGAGCGGCTGATATCAGTCACATATATAGATGTAAGGATTGGAGGATATAATAGTACAGCAGTGATATAAGAGGAGCGGCTGATATCAGTCACATATATAGATGTGAGGACTGGAGGATATAATAGTACAGCAGTGATATAAGAGGAGCGGCTGATATCAGTCACATATATAGATGTAAGGACTGGAGGATATAATAGTACAGCAGTGATAAGAGGAGCGGCTGATATCAGTTACATATATAGATGTAAGGACTGGAGGATATAATAGTACAGCAGTGATATAAGAGGAGCGGCTGATATCAGTCACATATATAGATGTAAGGACTGGAGGATATAATAGTACAGCAGTGTTATAAGGGGAGCGGCTGATATCAGTCACATATATAGATGTAAGGACTGGAGGATATAATAGTACAGCAGTGATATAAGAGGAGCGGCTGATATCACATATATAGATGTAAGGACTGGAGTATATAATAGTACAGCAGTGATATAAGAGGAGCGGCTGATACCAGTCACATATATAGATGTAAGGACTGGCGGATATAATAGTACAGCAGTGATATAAGAGGAGCGGCTGATATCAGTCACATATATAGATGTAAGGACTGGCGGATATAATAGTACAGCAGTGATATAAGAGGAGCGGCTGATATCAGTCACATATATAGATGTAAGGACTGGAGGATATAATAGTACAGCAGTGATATAAGAGGAGCGGCAGATATCAGTCACATATATAGATGTAAGGACTGGAGGATATAATAGTACAGCAGTGTTATAAGGGGAGCGGCTGATATCACATATATAGATGTAAGGACTGGAGGATATAATAGTAGAGCAGTGATATAAGAGGAGCGGCTGATATCACATATATAGATGTAAGGACTGAAGGATATAATAGTACAGCAGTGATATAAGAGGAGCGGCTGATATCACATATATAGATGTATGGACTGGAGGATATAATAGTACAGCAGTGATATAAGAGGAGCGGCTGATACCAGTCACATATATAGATGTAAGGACTGGCGGATATAATAGTACAGCAGTGATATAAGAGGAGCGGCAGATATCAGTCACATATATAGATGTAAGGACTGGAGGATATAATAGTACAGCAGTGTTATAAGGGGAGCGGCTGATATCAGTCACATATATAGATGTAAGGACTGGAGGATATAATAGTACAGCAGTGTTATAAGAGGAGCGGCTGATATCAGTCACATATATAGATGTAAGGACTGGAGGATATAATAGTACAGCAGTGATATAAGAGGAGCGGCTGATATCAGTCACATATATAGATGTAAGGACTGGAGGATATAATAGTACAGCAGTGATATAAGAGGAGCGGCTGATATCAGTCACATATATAGATGTAAGGACTGGAGGATATAATAGCACAGCAGTGATATAAGAGGAGCGGCTGATATCAGTCACATATATAGATGTAAGGACTGGAGGATATAATAGCACAGCAGTGATATAAGAGGAGCGGCCGATATCAGTCACATATATAGATGTAAGGACTGGAGGATATAATAGTACAGCAGTGATATAAGAGGAGCGGCCGATATCAGTCACATATATAGATGTAAGGACTGGAGGATATAATAGTACAGCAGTGATATAAGAGGAGCGGCTGATATCAGTCACATATATAGATGTAAGGACTGGGGGATATAATAGTACAGCAGTGATATAAGAGGAGCGGCTGATATCAGTCACATATATAGATGTAAGGACTGGAGGATATAATAGTACAGCAGTGATAAGAGGAGCGGCTGATATCAGTTACATATATAGATGTAAGGACTGGAGGATATAATAGTACAGCAGTGATATAAGAGGAGCGGCTGATATCAGTCACATATATAGATGTAAGGACTGGAGGATATAATAGTACAGCAGTGTTATAAGGGGAGCGGCTGATATCAGTCACATATATAGATGTAAGGACTGGAGGATATAATAGTACAGCAGTGATATAAGAGGAGCGGCTGATATCACATATATAGATGTAAGGACTGGAGTATATAATAGTACAGCAGTGATATAAGAGGAGCGGCTGATACCAGTCACATATATAGATGTAAGGACTGGCGGATATAATAGTACAGCAGTGATATAAGAGGAGCGGCTGATATCAGTCACATATATAGATGTAAGGACTGGCGGATATAATAGTACAGCAGTGATATAAGAGGAGCGGCTGATATCAGTCACATATATAGATGTAAGGACTGGAGGATATAATAGTACAGCAGTGATATAAGAGGAGCGGCAGATATCAGTCACATATATAGATGTAAGGACTGGAGGATATAATAGTACAGCAGTGTTATAAGGGGAGCGGCTGATATCACATATATAGATGTAAGGACTGGAGGATATAATAGTAGAGCAGTGATATAAGAGGAGCGGCTGATATCACATATATAGATGTAAGGACTGAAGGATATAATAGTACAGCAGTGATATAAGAGGAGCGGCTGATATCACATATATAGATGTATGGACTGGAGGATATAATAGTACAGCAGTGATATAAGAGGAGCGGCTGATACCAGTCACATATATAGATGTAAGGACTGGCGGATATAATAGTACAGCAGTGATATAAGAGGAGCGGCAGATATCAGTCACATATATAGATGTAAGGACTGGAGGATATAATAGTACAGCAGTGTTATAAGGGGAGCGGCTGATATCAGTCACATATATAGATGTAAGGACTGGAGGATATAATAGTACAGCAGTGTTATAAGAGGAGCGGCTGATATCAGTCACATATATAGATGTAAGGACTGGAGGATATAATAGTACAGCAGTGATATAAGAGGAGCGGCTGATATCAGTCACATATATAGATGTAAGGACTGGAGGATATAATAGTACAGCAGTGATATAAGAGGAGCGGCTGATATCAGTCACATATATAGATGTAAGGACTGGAGGATATAATAGCACAGCAGTGATATAAGAGGAGCGGCTGATATCAGTCACATATATAGATGTAAGGACTGGAGGATATAATAGCACAGCAGTGATATAAGAGGAGCGGCCGATATCAGTCACATATATAGATGTAAGGACTGGAGGATATAATAGTACAGCAGTGATATAAGAGGAGCGGCCGATATCAGTCACATATATAGATGTAAGGACTGGAGGATATAATAGTACAGCAGTGATATAAGAGGAGCGGCTGATATCAGTCACATATATAGATGTAAGGACTGGAGGATATAATAGTACAGCAGTGATAAGAGGAGCGGCTGATATCAGTTACATATATAGATGTAAGGACTGGAGGATATAATAGTACAGCAGTGATATAAGAGGAGCGGCTGATATCAGTCACATATATAGATGTAAGGACTGGAGGATATAATAGTACAGCAGTGTTATAAGGGGAGCGGCTGATATCAGTCACATATATAGATGTAAGGACTGGAGGATATAATAGTACAGCAGTGATATAAGAGGAGCGGCTGATATCACATATATAGATGTAAGGACTGGAGTATATAATAGTACAGCAGTGATATAAGAGGAGCGGCTGATACCAGTCACATATATAGATGTAAGGACTGGCGGATATAATAGTACAGCAGTGATATAAGAGGAGCGGCTGATATCAGTCACATATATAGATGTAAGGACTGGCGGATATAATAGTACAGCAGTGATATAAGAGGAGCGGCTGATATCAGTCACATATATAGATGTAAGGACTGGAGGATATAATAGTACAGCAGTGATATAAGAGGAGCGGCTGATATCAGTCACATATATAGATGTAAGGACTGGAGGATATAATAATACAGCAGTGATATAAGAGGAGCGGCTGATACCAGTCACATATATAGATGTAAGGACTGGCGGATATAATAGTACAGCAGTGATATAAGAGGAGCGGCAGATATCAGTCACATATATAGATGTAAGGACTGGAGGATATAATAGTACAGCAGTGTTATAAGGGGAGCGGCTGATATCAGTCACATATATAGATGTAAGGACTGGAGGATATAATAGTACAGCAGTGTTATAAGAGGAGCGGCTGATATCAGTCACATATATAGATGTAAGGACTGGAGGATATAATAGTACAGCAGTGATATAAGAGGAGCGGCTGATATCAGTCACATATATAGATGTAAGGACTGGAGGATATAATAGTACAGCAGTGATATAAGAGGAGCGGCTGATATCAGTCACATATATAGATGTAAGGACTGGAGGATATAATAGCACAGCAGTGATATAAGAGGAGCGGCTGATATCAGTCACATATATAGATGTAAGGACTGGAGGATATAATAGCACAGCAGTGATATAAGAGGAGCGGCCGATATCAGTCACATATATAGATGTAAGGACTGGAGGATATAATAGTACAGCAGTGATATAAGAGGAGCGGCCGATATCAGTCACATATATAGATGTAAGGACTGGAGGATATAATAGTACAGCAGTGATATAAGAGGAGCGGCTGATATCAGTCACATATATAGATGTAAGGACTGGGGGATATAATAGTACAGCAGTGATATAAGAGGAGCGGCTGATATCAGTCACATATATAGATGTAAGGACTGGAGGATATAATAGTACAGCAGTGATAAGAGGAGCGGCTGATATCAGTTACATATATAGATGTAAGGACTGGAGGATATAATAGTACAGCAGTGATATAAGAGGAGCGGCTGATATCAGTCACATATATAGATGTAAGGACTGGAGGATATAATAGTACAGCAGTGTTATAAGGGGAGCGGCTGATATCAGTCACATATATAGATGTAAGGACTGGAGGATATAATAGTACAGCAGTGATATAAGAGGAGCGGCTGATATCACATATATAGATGTAAGGACTGGAGTATATAATAGTACAGCAGTGATATAAGAGGAGCGTCTGATACCAGTCACATATATAGATGTAAGGACTGGCGGATATAATAGTACAGCAGTGATATAAGAGGAGCGGCTGATATCAGTCACATATATAGATGTAAGGACTGGAGGATATAATAGTACAGCAGTGTTATAAGAGGAGCGGCTGATATCAGTCACATATATAGATGTAAGGACTGGAGGATATAATAGTACAGCAGTGATATAAGAGGAGCGGCTGATATCAGTCACATATATAGATGTAAGGACTGGAGGATATAATAATACAGCAGTGATATAAGAGGAGCGGCTGATATCAGTCACATATATAGATGTAAGGACTGGAGGATATAATAGTACAGCCGTGATATAAGAGGAGCGGCTGATATCAGTCACATATATAGATGTAAGGACTGGAGGATATAATGGTACAGCCGTGATATAAGAGGAGCGGCTGATATCAGTCACATATATAGATGTAAGGACTGGAGGATATAATAGTACAGCAGTGATATGAGGAGCGGCTGATATCAGTCACATATATAGATGTAAGGACTGGAGGATATAATAGTACAGCAGTGTTTGGGCATGACCACACGTGGCGGATTTCCTCCGCAACTGTCCGCATCAATGCCGCACAGAATCTGCGTTGCAGATTCTGCTGCGGATCTGCACAAAATGTGCAGTAAATTGATGCGGACTAGCTGCTGCGGACTGCGGTAAAAGTACTTCCCTTCTCCCTATTCAGTGCAGGATAGAGAGAAGGGACAGCACTTTCCCTTGTGTAAGTCAAAGAAATTCATACTTACCGCCCGTTGTCTTGTTGACGCGTCCCTCCTTCGGCATCCAGCCCGATCTCCCTGGATGACGCGGCAGTCCATGTGACCGCTGCAGCCTGTTATTAGCCTGTGATTGGCTGCAGCCGTCACTTAGACTGAAACGTCATACTGGGAGGCCGGACTGGAGACAGAAGCAGGGAGTTCTCGGTAAGTATGAACTTTTATTTTTTTACAGGTTGCTGTATATTGGGATCGGTAGTCACTGTCCCGGGTGCAGAAACAGTTACTGCCGATCGCTTAACTCTTTCAGCACCCTGGACAGTGACTATTTACTGACGTCTCCTAGCAACGCTCCCGTCATTACGGGAGCCCCATTGACTTCCTCAGTCTGGCTGTAGACCTAGAAATACATAGGTCCAGCCAGAATGAAGAAATGTCAAGTTAAAAAAGCAAGACGGATCCGCAGCCACATAACATGTGCATGACAGCTGCGGACTTCATTGCGGAACTTAGAATCTCCATTGAAGTCAATGGAGAAATTCCGCCATGAGTCCGCCACTGCTCCGCAACAGACAGAGCATGCTGCGGACACCAAATTCCGCTCCGCAGCCTATGCTCCGCAGCGGAATTTTACGCCTCGTCTAAACAAACACTGCTAAATTAAAGTGTAAGTCAATGGACAAACGGCTCCGCTGCGGATTAACGCTGCGGAGTGTCCGCAGCGGAATTTAAGTGAAATTCCGCCACGTGTGAACCCAGCCTTATAAGAGGAGCGGCTGATATCAGTCACATATATAGATGTAAGGACTGGAGGATATAATAGTACAGCAGTGTTATAAGAGGAGCGGCTGATATCAGTCACATATATAGATGTAAGGACTGGAGGATATAATAGTACAGCAGTGATATAAGAGGAGCAGCTGATATCAGTCACATATATAGATGTAAGGACTGGAGGATATAATAGTACAGCAGTGTTATAAGAGGAGCGGCTGATATCAGTCACATATATAGATGTAAGGACTGGAGGATATAATAGTACAGCAGTGTTATAAGAGGAGCGGCTGATATCAGTCACATATATAGATGTAAGGACTGGAGGATATAATAGTACAGCAGCGTTATAAGAGGAGCGGCTGATATCAGTCACATATATAGATGTAAGGACTGGAGGATATAATAGTACAGCAGTGATATAAGAGGAGCGGCTGATATCAGTCACATATATAGATGTAAGGACTGGAGGATATAATAGTACAGCAGTGATATAAGAGGAGCGGCTGATATCAGTCACATATGTAGATGTAAGGACTGGAGGATATAATAGTACAGCAGTGATATAAGAGGAGCGGCTGATATCAGTCACATATATAGATGTAAGGACTGGAGGATATAATAGTACAGCAGTGATATAAGAGGAGCAGCTGATATCAGTCACATATATAGATGTAAGGACTGGAGGATATAATAGTACAGCAGTGATATAAGAGGAGCGGCTGATATCAGTCACATATATAGATGTAAGGACTGGAGGATATAATAGTACAGCAGTGATATAAGAGGAGCGGCTGATATCAGTCACATATATAGATGTAAGGACTGGAGGATATAATAGTACAGCAGTGATATAAGAGGAGCGGCTGATATCAGTCACATATATAGATGTAAGGACTGGAGGATATAATAGTACAGCAGTGATATAAGAGGAGCGGCTGATATCAGTCACATATAGAAGGTTCTCAGCACTGGAGATATGTGATATAAAGAAGGGATTATGGGGGAGGGGAGGTTTTTACACCTCCTGTCACTCATCCCATTGAAGAATCCTACAGTCACCCGCTTCCCAGTTGAACTGGCTGATAACTAGAAGCAACAGATTGTATTCACCAGTACTACAGTCAGCCTTTAGGGATAGTGTCCCTTTAAATGGCTGATTGCGTTCCCTTGACGTGTGGTTAAAAATCGCATAGGAGAAAATGCTTGTGTGTCTACCACAATTTTCTGCATTTTTCAATGCGGTTGCCGTTAAAAACGGGCAATTTTTCAGATGCAGTTTTATGTTTTGGTTGTTGAACTTCCACTAAGAGACATAAGAGTTTATATACCAAAGCAAAAAAAACGCAGGTTTAATAACACAACAAAACTGCACAGTGTGAACCCAGTCTAAAACATAAAAACAGCCTCTTTTCAGGGTCACACGTTTATTCATTATGAAGCGCTGGACCCCAGCGCTTCAAGAGAACAGTCCTGACCACTGAGCCACCATGCTGCAAGAGAACAGTACTGACCACTGAGCCACCATGCTGCAAGAGAACAGTACTGACCACTGAGCCACCATGCTGCAAAAGAACAGTACTGACCACTGAGCCAGTGTGCTACAAGAGAACAGTGCTGACCACTGAGCCACCATGCTGCAAGAGAACAGTACTGACCACTGAGCCACCTTGCTGCAAAAGAACAGTGCTGACCACTGAGCCACCATGCTGCAAGAGAACAGTACTGACTACTGAGCCACCATGCTGCAAGAGAACAGTGCTGACCACTGAGCCACCATGCTGCAAGAGAACAGTACTGACCACTGAGCCACCATGCTGCAAGAGAACAGTCCTGACCACTGAGCCACCTTGCTGCAAAAGAACAGTGCTGACCACTGAGCCACCATGCTGCAAGAGAACAGTACTGACTACTGAGCCACCATGCTGCAAGAGAACAGTGCTGACCACTGAGCCACCATGCTGCAAGAGAACAGTACTGACCACTGAGCCACCATGCTGCAAGAGAACAGTTCTGACCACTGAGCCACCATACTGCAAGGGAACAGTACTGACCACTGAGCCACCATACTGCATGAGAACAGTGCTGTCCACTGAGCCACCATACTGCAAGAGAACAGTACTGACCACTGAGCCACCATACTGCATGAGAACAGTACTGACCACTGAGCCACCATGCTGCAAGAGAACAGTACTGACCACTGAGCCATCATACTGCAAGAGAACAGTGCTGACCACTGAGCCCCCATACTGCATGAGAACAGTGCTGACCACTGAGCTACCATACTGCAAGAGAATAGTACTGACCACTGAGCCACCATACTGCATGAGAACAGTACTGACCACTGAGACACCATACTGCATGAGAACAGTACTGACCACTGAGCCACCATACTACAAGAGAACAGTACTGACCACTGAGCCACCATACTGCAAGAGAACATTACTGACCACTGAGCCACCATACTGCATGAGAACAGTACTGACCACTGAGACACCATACTGCATGAGAACAGTACTGACCACTGAGCCACCATACTGCATGAGAACAGTGCTTAGAACTGAGCCACCATACTGCATGAGAACAGTGCTGAGAACTGAGCCACCATATTGCAAGAGAACAGTACTGACCACTGAGCCACCATATTGCAAGAGAACAGTACTGACCACTGAGCCAGCATGCTGCAAGAGAACAGTACTGACCACTGAGCCAGTGTGCTGCAAAAGAACAGTACTGACCACTGAGCCACCATACTGCAAGAGAACAGTACTGACCACTGAGCCAGTGTACTGCAAGAGAACAGTACTGACCACTGAGCCACCATACTGCAAGAGAACAGTACTGACCACTGAGCCAGTGTGCTGTAAAAGAACAGTACTGACCACTGAGCCAGTGTGCTACAAGAGAACAGTACTGACCACTGAGCCACCATACTGCAAGAGAACAGTACTGACCACTGAGCCAGTGTGCTGCAAAAGAACAGTACTGACCACTGAGCCACCATGCTGCAAGAGAACAGTACTGACCACTGAGCCAGTGTGCTGCAAAAGAACAGTACTGACCACTGAGCCAGTGTGCTACAAGAGAACAGTACTGACCACTGAGCCACCATACTGCAAGAGAACAGTACTGACCACTGAGCCAGTGTGCTGCAAAATAACAGTACTGACTACTGAGCCACCATGCTGCAAGAGAACAGTGCTGACCACTGAGCCACCATGCTGCAAGAGAACAGTACTGACCACTGAGCCACCATGCTGCAAGAGAACAGTCCTGACCACTGAGCCACCTTGCTGCAAAAGAACAGTGCTGACCACTGAGCCACCATGCTGCAAGAGAACAGTACTGACTACTGAGCCACCATGCTGCAAGAGAACAGTGCTGACCACTGAGCCACCATGCTGCAAGAGAACAGTACTGACCACTGAGCCACCATGCTGCAAGAGAACAGTTCTGACCACTGAGCCACCATACTGCAAGGGAACAGTACTGACCACTGAGCCACCATACTGCATGAGAACAGTGCTGTCCACTGAGCCACCATACTGCAAGAGAACAGTACTGACCACTGAGCCACCATACTGCATGAGAACAGTACTGACCACTGAGCCACCATGCTGCAAGAGAACAGTACTGACCACTGAGCCATCATACTGCAAGAGAACAGTGCTGACCACTGAGCCCCCATACTGCATGAGAACAGTGCTGACCACTGAGCTACCATACTGCAAGAGAATAGTACTGACCACTGAGCCACCATACTGCATGAGAACAGTACTGACCACTGAGACACCATACTGCATGAGAACAGTACTGACCACTGAGCCACCATACTACAAGAGAACAGTACTGACCACTGAGCCACCATACTGCAAGAGAACATTACTGACCACTGAGCCACCATACTGCATGAGAACAGTACTGACCACTGAGACACCATACTGCATGAGAACAGTACTGACCACTGAGCCACCATACTGCATGAGAACAGTGCTGAGAACTGAGCCACCATACTGCATGAGAACAGTGCTGAGAACTGAGCCACCATATTGCAAGAGAACAGTACTGACCACTGAGCCACCATATTGCAAGAGAACAGTACTGACCACTGAGCCAGCATGCTGCAAGAGAACAGTACTGACCACTGAGCCAGTGTGCTGCAAAAGAACAGTACTGACCACTGAGCCACCATACTGCAAGAGAACAGTACTGACCACAGAGCCACCATGCTGCAAGAGAACAGTACTGACCACTGAGCCAGTGTACTGCAAGAGAACAGTACTGACCACTGAGCCACCATACTGCAAGAGAACAGTACTGACCACTGAGCCAGTGTGCTGTAAAAGAACAGTACTGACCACTGAGCCAGTGTGCTACAAGAGAACAGTACTGACCACTGAGCCACCATACTGCAAGAGAACAGTACTGACCACTGAGCCAGTGTGCTGCAAAAGAACAGTACTGACCACTGAGCCACCATGCTGCAAGAGAACAGTACTGACCACTGAGCCAGTGTGCTGCAAAAGAACAGTACTGACCACTGAGCCAGTGTGCTACAAGAGAACAGTACTGACCACTGAGCCACCATACTGCAAGAGAACAGTACTGACCACTGAGCCAGTGTGCTGCAAAATAACAGTGCTGACCACTGAGCCACCATGCTGCAAGAGAACAATAATGACCACTGAGCCTTCATGCTACAAGAGAATAGTGCTAACCACTGAGCCACCGTATTGCCCCATGTGACACAGGGGCAATTAGGGTAAGATCACAAGGTGTGGCAGCCATTAGATGTGCGGCCATCCTTTACCGCATGGGAGCGTGGTATCGGTCACCACCCGGTGTAGCCTTCCCCTCAACAAAGAACCTGCCCCTGGAAGATCTGTCTAGGGGGTGAAGAGATCGGACAAGCAATGATTTCCCTGCAGCGGGACTTTTCCAGGGAGGAATTGGATCTATAAACAGATATATCCGGACTGCGTGTACTGCCCAATCTGACCGTGTCCTGTCTCCCCACCTGACGCTAAACCTCCCTGGGATCTGTTTAACCCCTGAGCTGCCGCGGCGCTCCTGGGTCTGGGCCGTCTGTCAGGCAGGCGGTGCAGTAACGCTGGATTATCACACACCAGATGTGACATCAATTACACAATGAATAATGTAGCGATTGCCTGAGGAGGTTGTAACAAAGATCAGCAGCGTTTCTAGATTTCACTCAGCAGAACTTATGATTGGCAGCTGGAAATGAGCCAAATCTGCATTAAACGCTTACAAAATGCCAACGCTTAGAAGCGAGCGTCTCCGTGCGAGCAAGAGACGGCGCAGACTGGAAAAGCACAATCAGAGCGCAGACATCGCCCACATCTAAAGAGGAGGGACAGGACACAGGGGCTCATCCCTCACAATATGCACCTTTACTAAATGACCCCTTTATTAGGGACCCCATCTAGTGGCGGGTTGGAGCTCCATTGGCCTTCAGAAATTTGGCGTGCCATAGGTTCCGCCAGGTGGCATCATCGTTCTGCAGGAATATTGGCCATGTGGGCAGGATCACCTCTCGCAGTAAAGTGTCTTCTGCCATCAGGTAAACACCTGCCATGGAGGATGATCATGGTCGATCACAATGCTCGGGTAACTCCTACTGTTCAACCGTCCATCCACCGGTATCAGAGGAGCCCGGGGGTGCCAAGAAATCATCCCCCACCATTACTGCACCAGCCGGAACTGTTCACACCTGACGGATTCATCCATTCATGCTGCAAATTCTGACCCTCCCATCCGCATGGTGCCACAGAGATCTGGATTCATCTGACCGGCTGATGTGTCCGCTCTGCTCCGTGACGTCATTTTTGGCTCTTTTGCCCACTGGAGTCTCGTCTTCCTGTATCGCTCAGACAGTAATGGCGCTGGAGCTGGCCGTCCGCTGTTATGGTCCACTCATGCTGAGGAACGACGAGTTGTGCGTCCGAATATAAGACAAAAGTTCACAGCAGCAGAAGAACACATATAGGAGTGCAAAGCCCAACAGGACTGGATGCAGCCGTCCCCCACAACGCAAAGCAAGACAAAGCAGGGCAGCACATCCAAAGGGGACTATTTCTTCACCCATGCCACGTTTCATGCTTGAGAAAGGCTCTGAGGAGCTGGCACGTGGCACGGGTGAAGAAATAGTCCCTTTTGCATGTGCTGCCCTGCCTTGTCTTGGTTTGCGTTGACCTGTTAGTTGGAGCTCCAGCGTTGCATTTGGCTGCGGTTTTCGTGACTGTGCGCCGCGAGGTTGTGAAATCCTAGCCCCGGCTGGCCTAGCGCTGATGACCAGGCCTCCTTCCCAGACGCTCCGATTCTTCCATTCTAATGTGGAGTCACACTGAGACTGATCCATGGAAAACTCACTGGATTTGATACTGAATTGGGTTCTCGTGTCGAATATCCACACCGGGAAGCGCCAATCGTGGAAGGGCCAGTGTCTCTAATAAAGTGGCCACTGTGTGTAAATATATATATACACTGCGCCAATTCAGCTCCGGCCGCCTTCTCTTGATCTAAGCATGGCGGCTGAGAAGCTACAATATTGTGACCGGTCATCATCGTACCTGGCGTCAGGTTGTCCCCCTCCCAGAATATCATGCAGGATGTTTAATACATAACACAGTCGCCACTGCTGCATCACACAAAGCTTAGACCCACAGAGAACTGTCTGACACAGTACATACAATCTATTGTTCTCTGTTATCAGACATGTCAGGCAGGGAAGAGGCTGACTGTAGTGTTCATCAATGAGATGAGTGACAGGAATGGTAGCCACCTCCCCTCCCCCATGATCACTACTTTATGTTGCATATCTCTATGTGACGGATATCATCTCCATATAACGCTCCAGCACTATTATAAGCTCCAGGCTATAGGGTTGCAGACATTGATGTGTTTCAGGACAATGGGGCAGATGTATAAACACTATATTTGTGAAGCTCCAGCATCCATGTGTGAATGTGACGGAGCAGTGTGCGCGGCTCCAGCGGTCGTCTATGTGACACATTAGCGTTGTTTTAAGCCGGTGCGAGGGGCATACTACACGCTACACTGTGTCAGCGCTCCGACTGTTCGCCACTATTACTACATCTCTCACGACGGGTCTATCGATCACTTTTCAGAACAGCAAGCGATAATAATGCGGACACGTCGAGGACATAAGGAGAGGCCTGAGCGCTGCCCGCCGGCTGTCCAGCACATGCCTGTGACCGCAGTGGTGGCTGCCGCCTTCATAGCCCCATGTGTTCATCTCCTGCTTATTATTTGCTGCTGGATGGGCTACATGATCGCTTCATTGAGCATAACAACCTAGTTTTAAGTGTCATTTAATTTTCATTTTGAAATATAATTACTAAGTGTTCGCTGTAAGATATCACTCGTCTGCAAATGTGTCAAGATTAATTTGTGCTGGCTTATTCACAAGTGTCAATAGTTAATTACTGTATCGTCTCTGGATGGCAGGACGACATCCTGACTCCACAACTCCCTCTATGTCAATTCCTTCATTTGGGGATCAGCCGCCGTCGTCCTCCACGTGGACACATCCTGAGGCCCCATAAAAGTCGTATCTCATTAGAAGCAGCGGAGCGTGCCCTGCGCTAAAATACTTTTTAAATTAAAAGATAATTCTGGTAATAATGTCAGATTCTTAAAAAATGCACATTAATTTGAGGTCTGTCTGATGTAATGCTCAGGGGTCCGCTGTTTGCTGGCATTGTTGTTACAAATGACGGTACTGCGGGACGCTCGTCAGTGCCGCAGCGCAGGAATTAAATATTATCTCTATATATTTTGTTTCCCATAAGAGATTGTTTAAAGTTTACTGATCTTCTTCTCTTGGAGGTTTGGAAAGATGAAAAGAAAGTGAAAAAAAACCACTAACAGAAATAATGGAATGATTGACAGGAGGAGATGGCGGCAGAGTGGCGCCCTCATTTGTGATTTAACCCATTCTGTTGTGGCTGGAGAGGGGTTTGTGTATAATGCAGAGTCACCCTTCACAGAGAGACATGTGACTCCTGCATTACACTGTGTACGGGGCAGTACAGGGAGAACATGTGACTCCTGCATTACACTGTGCACGGGGCAGTACAGGGAGGACATGTGACTCCTGCATTACACTGTGTACAGGGCAGTACAGGGAGGACACGTGACTCCTGCATTACACTGTGTACGGGGCAGTACAGGGGGAACATGTGACTCCTGCATTACACTGTGCACGGGGCAGTACAGGGAGGACATATGACTCCTGCATTACACTGTGTACGGGGCAGTACAGGTAGGACATGTAACTCCTGTATTACTCTGTGTACGGGGCAGTACAGGGAGGACATGTGACTCCTGCATTACACTGTGTACAGGGCAGTACAGGGAGGACACGTGACTCCTGCATTACACTGTGTACGGGGCAGTACAGGGAGAACATGTGAATCCTGCATTACACTGTGCACGGGGCAGTACAGGGAGGACATGTGACTCCTGCATTACACTGTGTACAGGGCAGTACAGGGAGGACACGTGACTCCTGCATTACATTGTGTACGGGGCAGTATAGGGAGGACATATGACTCCTGCATTACACTGTGTACGGGGCAGTACAGGGAGGACATGTGACTCCTGCATTACACTGTGTATGGGGCAGTACAGGGAGGACACGTGACTCCTGCATTACATTGTGTACGGGGCAGTACAGGGAGGACATATGACTCCTGCATTACACTGTGTACGGGGCAGTACAGGGAGGACATATGACTCCTGCATTACACTGTGTACGGGGCAGTACAGGGAGGACATATGACTCCTGCATTACACTGTGTACGGGGCAGTACAGGGAGGACATATGACTCCTGCATTACACTGTGTACGGGGCAGTATAGGGAGGACATATGACTCCTGCATTACACTGTGTACGGGGCAGTACAGGGAGGACATGTGGCTCCTGCATTACACTGTGTACGGGGCAATACAGGGAGGACACGTAACTCCTGCATTACACTGTGTACGGGGCAGTACAGGGAGGACATGTGACTCCTGCATTACACTGTGTACGGGGCAGTACAGGTAGGACATGTAACTCCTGTATTACTCTGTGTACGGGGCAGTACAGGGTGGACATGTGACTCCTGCATTACACTGTGTACGGGGCAGTACAGGGAGGACATGTGACTCCTGCATTACACTGTGTACGGGGCAGTACAGGGAGGACATGTGACTCCTGCATTACACTGTGTACGGGGCAGTACAGGGAGGACATGTGACTCCTGCATTACACTGTGTACGGGGCAGTACAGGGTGGACATGTGACTCCTGTATTACACTGTGTACGGGGCAGTACAGGGAGGACATGTGACTCCTGCATTACACTGTGTACGGGGCAGTACAGGGTGGACATGTGACTCCTGCATTACACTGTGTACGGGGCAGCACAGGGAGGACATGTGACTCCTGCATTACACTGTGTACGGGGCAGTACAGGGAGGACATGTGATTCCTGCATTACACTGTGTACGGGGCAGTACAGGGAGGACATGTGACTCCTGTATTACACTGTGTATGGGGCACTTCAATGTGGACATGTCACCCAGGCGTTAAACCCCATATGGGATAATTTGGGGTAAAGGAAAATTCCTAAGATACTAGACGCATTTTTCCCACCAGGGTCACTCACCTGTTCTTGCTGCTGTCGCGCTAGGTCCATTTGCTGTCGCTGCTTTTCTATTTGGGAAGCAGCCAGTTTTTTCTGCTCATCATGTGCGGCCAGAAGCTGCTCTCGTAGGCTGATCAGCTGCGTTATCATGGTGGAGAGTTGTCGCTCTTTTTCTGCTAGGCTTTCCGGGGTTCCTGGACGAAAGATACAAAACCAGAAAAGCTTTGTCATAAATGTAAGATGTAGAATATAAAGTGTAAAAATAACAGAACAAAAATCCTGAGAACCACAAGATCATATGAGTTACTATTAATAAGCAGTAATATGATAGCTGTATAATATAACTGATATCTGGAGAGCGGTGATGTCACTGCTGTATAATATAACTTATATCTGGAGAGCGGTGATGTCACTGCTGTATAATATAACTTATATCTGGAGAGCGGTGATGTCACTGCTGTATAATATAACTGATATCTGGAGAGCGGTGATGTCACTGCTGTATAATATAACTTATATCTGGAGAGCGGTGATGTCACTGCTGTATAATATAACTTATATCTGGAGAGCGGTGATGTCACTGCTGTATAATATAACTTATATCTGGAGAGCGGTGATGTCACTGCTGTATAATATAACTGATATCTGGAGAGCGGTGATGTCACTGCTGTATAATATATCTTATATCTGGAGAGCGGTGATGTCACTGCTGTATAATATAACTTATATCTGGAGAGCGGTGATGTCACTGCTGTATAATATAACTGATATCTGGAGAGCGGTGATGTCACTGCTGTATAATATAACTGATATCTGGAGAGCGGTGATGTCACTGCTGTATAATATAACTGATATCTGGAGAGCGGTGATGTCACTGCTGTATAATATAACTGATATCTGGAGAGCGGTGATGTCACTGCTGTATAATATAACTGATATCTGGAGAGTGGTGATGTCACTGCTGTATAATATAACTGATATCTGGAGAGTGGTGATGTCACTGCTGTATAATATAACTGATGTCACTGCTGTATAATATAACTGATATCTGGAGAGCAGTGATGTCACTGCTGTATAATATAACTTATATCTGGAGAGCGGTGATGTCACTGCTGTATAATATAACGGATATCTGGAGAGCGGTGATGTCACTGCTGTATAATATAACTGATATCTGGAGAGCGGTGATGTCACTGCTGTATAATATATCTTATATCTGGAGAGTGGTGATGTCACTGCTGTGTAATATAACTTATATCTGGAGAGCGGTGATGTCACTGCTGTATAATATAACTGATATCTGGAGAGCGGTGATGTCACTGCTGTATAATATAACTTATATCTGGAGAGCGGTGATGTCACTGCTGTATAATATAACTGATATCTGGAGAGCGGGGATGTCACTGCTGTATAATATAATATATCTGGAGAGCGGTGATGTCACTACTGTATAATATAACTGATATCTGGAGAGCGGGGATGTCACTGCTGTATAATATAACTGATATCTGGAGAGAGGTGATGTCACGGCTGTATATATATATATCTGATATCTGGAGAGCGGTGATGTCACTGCTGTATAATATAACTGACATCTGGAGAGCGGTGATGTCACTGCTGTATAATATAACTTATATCTGGAGAGCGGTGATGTCACTGCTGTATAATATAACTGATATCTGGAGAGCGGGGATGTCACTGCTGTATAATATAATATATCTGGAGAGCGGTGATGTCACTGCTGTATAATATAACTGATATCTGGAGAGCGGTGATGTCACTGCTGTATAATATAATATATCTGGGAAACGGTGATGTCACTGCTGTATAATATAATATATCTGGGGAGCGGTGATGTCACTGCTGTATAATATAGCTTATATCTGGCGGGCGGTGATGTCACTGCTGTATAATATAACTGATATCTGGAGAGCGGTGATGTCACTGCTGTATAATATAACTTATATCTGGAGAGCGGTGATGTCACTGCTGTATAATATAACTTATATCTGGAGAGCGGTGATGTCACTGCTGTATAATATAACTTATATCTGGAGAGCGGTGATGTCACTGCTGTATAATATAACTGATATCTGGAGAGCGGTGATGTCACTGCTGTATAATATATCTTATATCTGGAGAGCGGTGATGTCACTGCTGTATAATATAACTTATATCTGGAGAGCGGTGATGTCACTGCTGTATAATATAACTGATATCTGGAGAGCGGTGATGTCACTGCTGTATAATATAACTGATATCTGGAGAGCGGTGATGTCACTGCTGTATAATATAACTGATATCTGGAGAGCGGTGATGTCACTGCTGTATAATATAACTGATATCTGGAGAGCGGTGATGTCACTGCTGTATAATATAACTGATATCTGGAGAGTGGTGATGTCACTGCTGTATAATATAACTGATATCTGGAGAGTGGTGATGTCACTGCTGTATAATATAACTGATGTCACTGCTGTATAATATAACTGATATCTGGAGAGCAGTGATGTCACTGCTGTATAATATAACTTATATCTGGAGAGCGGTGATGTCACTGCTGTATAATATAACGGATATCTGGAGAGCGGTGATGTCACTGCTGTATAATATAACTGATATCTGGAGAGCGGTGATGTCACTGCTGTATAATATATCTTATATCTGGAGAGTGGTGATGTCACTGCTGTGTAATATAACTTATATCTGGAGAGCGGTGATGTCACTGCTGTATAATATAACTGATATCTGGAGAGCGGTGATGTCACTGCTGTATAATATAACTTATATCTGGAGAGCGGTGATGTCACTGCTGTATAATGTAACTGATATCTGGAGAGCTGTGATGTCACTGCTGTATAATATAATATATCTGGAGAGCGGTGATGTCATTGCTGTATAATATAACTGATATCTGGAGAGCGGTGATGTCACTGCTGTATAATATATCTTATATCTGGAGAGCGGTGATGTTACTGCTGTATAATATAACTGATATCTGGAGTGCGGTGATGTCACTGCTGTATAATATATCTTATATCTGTAGAGCGGTGATGTTACTGCTGTATAATATTACTGATATCTGGAGAGCGGTGATGTCACTGCTGTATAATATAACTGATATCTGGAGGGCAGTGATGTCACTACTGTATAATATATCTTATATCTGGAGAGCGGTGATGTCACTGCTGTATAATATTACTGATATCTGGAGGGCGGTGATGTCACTGCTGTATAATATATCTGGAGAGCGGTGATGTCACTGCTGTATAATATAACTTATATCTGGAGAGCGGTGATGTCACTGCTGTATAATATTACTGATATCTGGAGAGCGGTGATGTCACTGCTGTATAATATAACTTATATCTGGAGAGCGGTGATGTCACTGCTGTATAATATAACTGATATCTGGAGGGCAGTGATGTCACTACTGTATAATATATCTTATATCTGGAGAGCGGTGATGTCACTGCTGTATAATATTACTGATATCTGGAGGGCGGTGATGTCACTGCTGTATAATATATCTGGAGAGCGGTGATGTCACTGCTGTATAATATAACTTATATATGCAGAGCGGTGATGTCACTGCTGTATAATATTACTGATATCTGGAGAGCGGTGATGTCACTGCTGTATAATATAACTTATATCTGGAGAGCGGTGATGTCACTGCTGTATAATATAACTGATATCTGGAGAGCGGTGATGTCACTGCTGTATAATATTACTGATATCTGGAGAGCGGTGATGTCACTGCTGTATAATATATCTGATATCTGGAGAGCGGTGATGTCACTGCTGTATAATATAACTTATATCTGGAGAGCGGTGATGTCACTGCTGTATAATATAATATATCTGGAGAGCGGTGATGTCACTGCTGTATAATATAACTGATATCTGGAGAGCGGTGATGTCACTGCTGTATAATATAACTGATATCTGGAGAGCGGTGATGTCACTGCTGTAAAATATAACTGATATCTGGAGAGCGGTGATGTCACTGCTGTATAATATAACTGATATCTGGAGAGCGGTTATGTCACTGCTGTATAATATATCTTATATATGGAGAGCGGTGATGTCACTGCTGTATAATATATCTCATATATGGAGAGCGGTGATGTCACTGCTGTATAATATATCTTATATCTGGCGGGCGGTGATGTCACTGCTGTATAATATAACTGATATCTGGAGAGCGGTGATGTCACTGCTGTATAATATATCTTATATCTGGAGAGCGGTGATGTCACTGCTGTATAATATTACTGATATCTGGAGGGCGGTGATGTCACTGCTGTATAATATATCTGGAGAGCGGTGATGTCACTGCTGTATAATATTACTGATATCTGGAGAGCGGTGATGTCACTGCTGTATAATATTACTGATATCTGGAGAGCGGTGATGTCACTGCTGTATAATATAACTTATATCTGGAGAGCGGTGATGTCACTGCTGTATAACATTACTGATATCTGGAGAGCGGTGATGTCACTGCTGTATAATATAACTGATATCTGGAGAGCGCTGATGTCATTGCTGTAACATATAACTGATATCTGGAGAGCGGTGATGTCACTGCTGTATAATATAACTGATATCTGGAGAGCGGTGATGTCACTGCTGTATAATATATCTTATATCTGGCGGGCGGTGATGTCACTGCTGTATAATATAACTGATATCTGGAGAGCGGTGATGTCACTGCTGTATAATATATCTTATATCTGGCGGGCGGTGATGTCACTGCTGTATAATACTACTGATATCTGGAGAGCGGTGATGTCACTGCTGTATAATATATCTCATATATGGAGAGCGGTGATGTCACTGCTGTATAATATATCTTATATCTGGCGGGCGGTGATGTCACTGCTGTATAATATAACGGATATCTGGAGAGCGGTGATGTCACTGCTGTATAATATATCTTATATCTGGCGGGCGGTGATGTCACTGCTGTATAATATAACTGGTATCCGGAGAGCGGTGATGTCACTGCTGTATAATATAACTGATATCCGGAGAGTGGTGATGTCACTGCTGTATAATATTACTGATATCTGGAGAGCGGTGATGTCACTGCTGTATAATATATCTTATATCTGGAGAGCGGTGATGTCACTGCTGTATAATATTACTGATATCTGGAGAGCGGTGATGTCACTGCTGTATAATATTACTGATATCTGGAGAGCGGTGATGTCACTGCTGTATAATATAACTGATATCTGGAGAGCGGTGATGTCACTGCTGTATAATATTACTGATATCTGGAGGGCAGTGATGTCACTACTGTATAATATATCTTATATCTGGAGAGCGGTGATGTCACTGCTGTATAATACTACTGATATCTGGAGGGCGGTGATGTCACTGCTGTATAATATATCTGGAGAGCGGTGATGTCACTGCTGTATAATATAACGTATATCTGGAGAGCGGTGATGTCACTGCTGTATAATATTACTGATATCTGGAGAGCGGTGATGTCACTGCTGTATAATATAACTTATATCTGGAGAGTGGTGATGTCACTGCTGTATAATATAACTGATATCTGGAGAGCGGTGATGTCACTGCTGTATAATATTACTGATATCTGGAGAGCGGTGATGTCACTGCTGTATAATATATCTGATATCTGGAGAGCGGTGATGTCACTGCTGTATAATATAACTTATATCTGGAGAGCGGTGATGTCACTGCTGTATAATATATCTGGAGAGCGGTGATGTCACTGCTGTATAATATAACTGATATCTGGAGAGCGGTGATGTCACTGCTGTAAAATATAACTGATATCTGGAGAGCGGTGATGTCACTGCTGTATAATATAACTGATATCTGGAGAGCGGTTATGTCACTGCTGTATAATATATCTTATATCTGGCGGGCGGTGATGTCACTGCTGTATAATATTACTCATATCTGGAGAGCGGTGATGTCACTGCTGTATAATATATCTCATATATGGAGAGCGGTGATGTCACTGCTGTATAATATATCTCATATATGGAGAGCGGTGATGTCACTGCTGTATAATATATCTTATATCTGGCGGGCGGTGATGTCACTGCTGTATAATATAACGGATATCTGGAGAGCGGTGATGTCACTGCTGTATAATATATCTTATATCTGGCGGGCGGTGATGTCACTGCTGTATAATATAACTGATATCTGGAGGGCGGTGATGTCACTGCTGTATAATATATCTGGAGAGCGGTGATGTCACTGCTGTATAATATTACTGATATCTGGAGAGCGGTGATGTCACTGCTGTATAATATTACAGATATCTGGAGAGCGGTGATGTCACTGCTGTATAATATTACTGATATCTGGAGAGCGGTGATGTCACTGCTGTATAATATTACTGATATCTGGAGAGCGGTGATGTCACTGCTGTATAATATTACAGATATCTGGAGAGCGGTGATGTCACTGCTGTATAATATAACTGATATCTGGAGAGAGGTGATGTCACTGCTGTATAATATAACTTATATCTGGAGAGCGGTGATGTCACTGCTGTATAACATTACTGATATCTGGAGAGCGGTGATGTCACTGCTGTATAATATAACTGATATCTGGAGAGCGGTGATGTCACTGCTGTAAAATATAACTGATATCTGGAGAGCGGTGATGTCACTGCTGTATAATATAACTGATATCTGGAGAGCGGTGATGTCACTGCTGTATAATATATCTTATATCTGGCGGGCGGTGATGTCACTGCTGTATAATACTACTGATATCTGGAGAGCGGTGATGTCACTGCTGTATAATATATCTCATATATGGAGAGCGGTGATGTCACTGCTGTATAATATATCTTATATCTGGCGGGCGGTGATGTCACTGCTGTATAATATAACGGATATCTGGAGAGCGGTGATGTCACTGCTGTATAATATATCTTATATCTAGCGGGCGGTGATGTCACTGCTGTATAATATAACTGGTATCCGGAGAGCGGTGATGTCACTGCTGTATAATATAACTGATATCCGGAGAGTGGTGATGTCACTGCTGTATAATATTACTGATATCTGGAGAGCGGTGATGTCACTGCTGTATAATATATCTTATATCTGGAGAGCGGTGATGTCACTGCTGTATAATATAACTGATTTCTGGAGAGCTGTGATGTCACTGCTGTATAATATATCTTATATCTGGCGGGCGGTGATGTCACTGCTGTATAATATTACTGATATCTGGAGAGCGGTGATGTCACTGCTGTATAATATATCTGATATCTAGAGAGCGGTGATGTCACTGCTGTATAATATGTCTTATATCTGGAGAGCGGTGATGTCACTGCTGTATAATATAACTGATATCTGGAGAGCGGTGATGTCACTGCTGTATAATATAACTGATATCTGGAGAGCGGTGATGTCACTGCTGTATAATATATCTTATATCTGGAGAGCGGTGACGTCACTGCTGTATAATATGTCTTATATCTGGAGAGCGGTGATGTCACTGCTGTATAATATAACTGATATCTGGAGAGCGGTGATGTCACTGCTGTATAATATAACTGATATCTGGAGAGCGGTGATGTCACTGCTGTATAATATATCTTATATCTGGAGAGCGGTGATGTCACTGCTGTATAATATAACTGATATCTGGAGAGTGGTGATGTCACTGCTGTATAATATTACTGATATCTGGAGAGCGGTGATGTCACTGCTGTATAATATATCTTATATCTGGAGAGCGGTGATGTCACTGCTGTATAATATAACTGATATCTGGAGAGCGGTGATGTCACTGCTGTATAATATAACTGATATCTGGAGAGCGGTGATGTCACTGCTGTATAATATAACTGATATCTGGAGGGCGGTGATGTCACTGCTGTATAATATAACTGATATCTGGAGAGCAGTGATGTCACTGCTGTATAATATAATATATCTGGGGAGCGGTGATGTCACTGCTGTATAATATAACTGATATCTGGAGAGCGGTGATGTCACTGCTGTATAATATAACTGATATCTGGAGAGCGGTGATGTCACTGCTGTATAATATAACTTATATCTGGAGAGCGGTGATGTCATTGCTGTATAATATATCTTATATCTGGAGAGTGATAATTGCATCGTTGTCACTTGGCTCCCGGTCAGTGTGTTGAATAACATGTAGTGAAGGTTAAACCCCTGAATATGAGGGTCCCTTCCCCCATATATGACGCATGGATCGGGCATTTTGTTGATCTTCGTCTCTTATTATTGACGCATAGATTCTGAGCTGGAGGTGAAATGACGCCACTGCTGTCCGCGCTCGGAGGCCCAGGTTGCGCCATTCTCCCAGACATCGCGCCTCGCAGAGCACATCACATACCCTCAGATGTTCACACTTCACACGCTGGGATCATCATTTACCATTTACTGTTTTTTTGTTTTTCTCTTTTATAAAAATATTTCAAATGTCACAAAAAAAAAAGACGGCAGCAAAGAGAAAGAACCGAGGAGACAACTGAAGGGACGAGACAATTGAGCGGAAGGTCCGGGGAGATGAAAGATCGGCCTGTGATGTCCGGAGCTCGGGCTTTAGCATCCAAATGGAAGTTTCAACTCTTTCTACTCCAAACGCATCACAAGATAAAGGCTTCAGTGGAAAACAAGCACAAAGCGGCCATTCTGCCCGAGCAGCTGAAGCCGCGTCCTGAACTTCTGAATGACTTTCTAACACCAGAAATCTGTCCTGTCTTTGTCCGCCCGTCACGTATGTATTGTCCGCGCGGCCGCCTTCTCAGCTCTATAAATGCTTCACTTGTATTCAGCAACCAATGTCCAGAGGACCCTGTTCTGCGGCCCGAGGGGCCCCACCGATCACTTGTGTATAGTGGGATCAGGAGCGTCAGCCTAAGGCTGTGTTCACACAGAGTTTTTTGCAGGAGGAAAATTCCTCCTGCAAAAACTGCTCCAGACGTTTTTTGCACAGTGGTTTGACAAAAACTCGTCCAAACACTCGTGGAGGTGTTTTTTCCTCTTTCTGACTGATTGAAATGGGGTTTTGGAGGCAGAAACCGCCTCAAGATGGGTCATGACGCTTCTTATGCAGTGAGACACGGAACGCGCCGCCGCCGCCATCACTGCAGTTTCTACGTATCCAAGCGAATGTCCAGCTTTATGTTAATAATAAAGATTATTCAAGAGTAAGAAAAAGTTCTAAAAGGACGAGGCGCGGGAGGACGAGGCGCTGGAGGACGAGGCGCGGGAGGACGAGGCGCGGGAGGACGAGGCGCTGGAGGACGAGGCGCGGGAGGACGAGGCGCTGGAGGACGAGGCGCTGGAGGACGAGGCGCTGGAGGACGAGGCGCGGGAGGACGAGGCGCGGGAGGACGAGGCGCTGGAGGACGAGGCGCTGGAGGACGAGGCGCGGGAGGACGAGGCGCTGGAGGACGAGGCGCTGGAGGACGAGGCGCGGGAGGACGAGGCGCGGGAGGACGAGGCGCGGGAGGACGAGGCGCTGGAGGACGAGGCGCTGGAGGACGAGGCGCGGGAGGACGAGGCGCGGGAGGACGAGGCGCGGGAGGACGAGGCGCTGGAGGACGAGGCGCGGGAGGACGAGGCGCGGGAGGACGAGGCGCTGGAGGACGAGGCGCTGGAGGACGAGGCGCTGGAGGACGAGGCGCGGGAGGACGAGGCGCGGGAGGACGAGGCGCGGGAGGACGAGGCGCTGGAGGACGAGGCGCTGGAGGACGAGGCGCGGGAGGACGAGGCGCTGGAGGACGAGGCGCGGGAGGACGAGGCGCTGGAGGACGAGGCGCTGGAGGACGAGGCGCGGGAGGACGAGGCGCGGGAGGACGAGGCGCTGGAGGACGAGGCGCTGGAGGACGAGGCGCTGGAGGACGAGGCGCTGGAGGACGAGGCGCGGGAGGACGAGGCGCGGGAGGACGAGGCGCGGGAGGACGAGGCGCTGGAGGACGAGGCGCGGGAGGACGAGGAGCGGGAGGACGAGGCGCGGGAGGACGAGGCGCGGGAGGACGAGGCGTGGAGGACGAGGCGCGGGAGGACGAGGCGCGGGAGGACGAGGCGCCGGGTCTGTCTATCCGTGCGCCAGAGACACGTCCACTCCACCTGGGAGCCTCTTATAATGGATGCAAATCTATGGCGGAAAATTATAGTCAATCTGTTGGCTCTCAGGTGGCCCCTCCCACTATGCCCCGCCCAATTTGTTTAAAAAGTGGCGTCAGTGCCGCGAAAAAAAGAGAATGCTGCTAAATAGTTGAAAAAATTTGACTTTTCTGCGCCAGGAATAGATTGTTTCAAGATCTCTGATTTCTGTGAATGAATGAGATCGTTCACAACCAGAGGCTGAAAATACATCCCGATCTAGTCCTGCTCCTAACAGCTGAGGGATTGTTACAATTGTATCCAGTCTAGACAATCCTGTGAGCTAAACTTGGACTCCAGATTGATACATTTCACCTGTGCTGACACACTGTAGCAAATTAGGACATGAGTCTACACTGATGCAATGCAACAAATCCTCGGTAAAAATACAAGTAAAACCCCATTTTTAGGTAGAAGAGCAGACTTCATGTTCCCTTCACCTGGAAGAAGCTTCTCCTGTACTCAGTGTCGCCCCCTGCTGAGTGCTCCTCTCTGTAGAAGCTGACAGGAGGAGCAGAGGGAGGGGAAGCAACAACTGCCCGGATCACATCCTGGTTTTCTTTTTAGGGCTCATTCAGATGTTGTGAAACCGCATAAAAAACCGAATGCATTTTTACTGCGATTTGGTGCGTTTAACACTGCGGTCTGAAGCTTCCCCCGCACAACAGTGCGCTCCACCTCTCAGCGTCCTGATATCGGGTCCCCTCCCCCGCACAACAGTGCACTCCACCTCTCAGCGTCCTGATATCGGGTCCCCTCCCCCACACAGCGGTGCGCTCCACCTCTCAGCGTCCTGATATCTGGTCCCCTCCCCCGCACAGCAGTGCGCTCCACCTCTCAGCGTCCTGATATCGGATCCCCTCCCCCGTACAGCAGTGCGCTCCACCTCTCAGCGTCCTGATATCGGGTCCCCTCCCCCGCACAACAGTGCGCTCCACCTCTCAGCGTCCTGATATCTGGTCCCCTCCCCCGCACAGCAGTGCGCTCCACCTCTCAGCGTCCTGATATCGGATCCCCTCCCCCGTACAGCAGTGCGCTCCACCTCTCAGCGTCCTGATATCGGGTCCCCTCCCCCGCACAACAGTGCGCTCCACCTCTCAGCGTCCTGATATCGGGTCCCCTCCCCCGCACAGCAGTGCGCTCCACCTCTCAGCGTCCTGATATCGGGTCCCCTCCCCCGCACAGCAGTGCGCTCCACCTCTCAGCATCCTGATATCGGGTCCCCTCCCCCGCACAGCAGTGCGCTCCACCTCTCAGCGTCCTGATATCGGGTCCCCTCCCCCGTACAGCAGTGCGCTCCACCTCTCAGCGTCCTGATATCGGGTCCCCTCCCCCGCACAGCAGTGCGCTCCACCTCTCGCGTCCTGATATAGGGTCCCCTCCCCCGCACAGCAGTGCGCTCCACCTCTCAGCGTCCTGATATCGGGTCCCCTCCCCTGCACAGCAGTGCGCTCCACCTCTCAGCGTCCTGATATCGGGTCCCCTCCCCCGTACAGCAGTGCGCTCCACCTCTCAGCGTCCTGATATCTGGTCCCCTCCCCCGCACAGCGGTGCGCTCCACCTCTCAGCGTCCGGATATCGGGTCCCCTCCCCCGTACAGCAGTGCGCTCCACCTCTCAGCGTCCTGATATCGGGTCCCCTCCCCCGCACAGCAGTGCGCTCCACCTCTCGCGTCCTGATATAGGGTCCCCTCCCCCGCACAGCAGTGCGCTCCACCTCTCAGCATCCTGATATCGGGTCCCCTCCCCCGCACAGCGGTGCGCTCCACCTCTCAGCGTCCTGATATAAGGTCCCCGCACAGCAGTGCGCTCCACCTCTCAGCGTCCTGATATCTGGTCCCCTCCCTCGCACAGCGGTGCGCTCCACCTCTCAGCGTCCTGATATCGGGTCCCCTCGCCCGTACAGCAGTGCGCTCCACCTCTCAGCGTCCTGATATCGGGTCCCCTCCCCTGCACAGCAGTGCGCTCCACCTCTCAGCATCCTGATATCGGGTCCCCTCCCCCGCACAGCAGTGCGCTCCACCTCTCAGCGTCCTGATATCGGGTCCCCTCCCCCGTACAGCAGTGCGCTCCACCTCTCAGCGTCCTGATATCGGGTCCCCTCCCCCACACAGCGGTGCGCTCCACCTCTCAGCGTCCTGATATCGGGTCCCCTCCCCCGCACAGCAGTGCGCTCCACCTCTCAGCGTCCTGATGTCGGGTCCCCTCCCCCACACAGCGGTGCGCTCCACCTCTCAGCGTCCTGATATCGGGTCCCCTCCCCCGTACAGCAGTGCGCTCCACCTCTCAGCGTCCTGATATCGGGTCCCCTCACCCGCACAGCGGTGTGCTCCACCTCTCAGCGTCCTGATATCTGGTCCCCTCCCCCGCACAGCAGTGCGCTCCACCTCTCAGCGTCCTGATATCGGGTCCCCTCCCCCGTACAGCAGTGCGCTCCACCTCTCAGCGTCCTGATATCGGGTCCCCTCCCCCGCACAGCAGTGCGCTCCACCTCTCAGCGTCCTGATATCGGGTCCCCTCCCCCACACAGCAGTGCGCTCCACCTCTCAGCGTCCTGATATCGGGTCCCCTCCCCCGCACAGCGGTGCGCTCCACCTCTCAGCGTCCTGATATCGGGTCCCCTCCCCCGCACAGCGGTGCGCTCCACCTCTCAGCGTCCTGATATCGGGTCCCCTCCCCCGCACAGCGGTGCGCTCCACCTCTCATCGTCCTCATATCGGGTCCCCTCCCCCGCACAGCGGTGCGCTCCACCTCTTAGCGTCCTGATATCGGGTCCCCTCCCCCGTACAGCAGTGCGCTCCACCTTTCAGCGTCCTGATATCGGATCCCCTCCCCCGTACAGCAGTGCGCTCCACCTCTCAGCATCCTGATATCGGGTCCCCTCCCCCGCACAGCAGTGCGCTCCACCTCTCAGCGTCCTGATATCGGGTCCCCTCCCCCGCACAGCGGTGCGCTCCAGATCTCAGCGTCCTGATATCTGGTCCCCTCCCCCGCACAGCAGTGCGCTCCACCTCTCAGCGTCCTGATATCGGGTCCCCTCCCCCGTACAGCAGTGCGCTCCACCTCTCAGCGTCCTGATGTCGGGTCCCCTCCCCCGTACAGCAGTGCGCTCCACCTCTCAGCGTCCTGATATCGGGTCCCCTCCCCCGCACAGCGGTGCGCTCCACCTCTTAGCGTTCTGATATCGGGTCCCCTCCCCCGTACAGCAGTGCGCTCCACCTCTCAGCATCCTGATATCGGGTCCCCTCCCCCGTACAGCAGTGCGCTCCACCTCTCAGCATCCTGATATCGGGTCCCCTCCCCCGTACAGCAGTGCGCTCCACCTCTCAGCGTCCTGATATCGGGTCCCCTCCCCCGTACAGCAGTGCGCTCCACCTCTCAGCATCCTGATATCGGGTCCCCTCCCCCGCACAGCAGTGCGCTCCACCTCTCAGCGTCCTGATATCGGGTCCCCTCCCCCGCACAGCAGTGCGCTCCACCTCTCAGCGTCCTGATATCGGGTCCCCTCCCCCGTACAGCAGTGCGCTCCACCTCTCAGCGTCCTGATGTCGGGTCCCCTCCCCCGTACAGCGGTGCGCTCCACCTCTCAGCGTCCTGATATCGGGTCCTCTCCCCCGCACAGCGGTGCGCTCCACCTCTTAGCGTCCTGATATCGAGTCCCCTCCCCCGTACAGCAGTGCGCTCCACCTCTCAGCGTCCTGATATCGGGTCCCCTCCCCCGTACAGCAGTGCGCTCCACCTCTCAGCGTCCTGATATCGGGTCCCCTCCCCCGTACAGCAGTGCGCTCCACCTCTCAGCGTCCTGATATCGGGTCCCCTCCCCCGTACAGCGAGTCTTGTGGATACAATGTAGTTATGAATGTGACAATGTTTCCGGGGTCGCACTCATTATACGGGAGGTTTCCATCTCCTGTGATAATGAAATCGTCTGCAGAGCGGCCGCCGGCACATCCAGCAAATTACGCTCTGAACGTCGTTAAACGCTGAATTCAGCGCGGTTTATTCCACCTGTACAAACACCGAAAAATAATATTTCACTAGAATCGTTTCCTGAGCAAAATCCAATAAACTTCACCAGACTCCGCCACATTCATGTAAAGCGCGTCCCGCGGAGCGTTAGTTAGAGACGTGTGCGGCCGCCTATGACATCACTACGTTTACATGGCACGTCCGTCATTCCGGTCACGAGGAACTTGGTCGCTCCGGATATTATTATCATTTGATTGGCTCATAAGGACGAGGACATTAGTTCTCTCCACGACAAAATGTGACCAACAAGTCAGGAGTCTGGGAAAGCTGGGTGACAGTTATGGCTCCTACAAGGGTGGTCACTCAGCTTTCTCAGACTCCTGAAAGGCAAAAGTGCCTAGTTATGCCGCTGCACAATGTAACAAAGTCTCCTCCACCTGTATCCAGCAGCAGCACAGTACAATGGCGCCGGCGTCCTCCATCGTATATTTCCCTGTATCCCGGTGGCTTCTAACACAAAACAAACGTTAAGTAAAACGTTGTTCGCTGGGGAGACGCGTGATTAGACCGATAAAACTGGAGGAGACCGAGAAACTGCGCCAAATTGCCACACGATTTGATCAATTTGGCGCATCTTGGCTCGTTCACATGACGCTGTTTTGCCTACGTTTAGTGCGTACGCCAGGATAAGCTGCTGATGTGGAGGTTACACGTGGGCTGTGGAAGACGCCGCTCAGCGATACTGGTCACCCACAGGCTACGTGTACTGCACGCTATACGCTTTTTACGGGACCCCGTTATACGGAATAGCATCGTGGACACTATTTTTGGGGCTCAGTTGGGCCAGCAGAGCCTCATGGACGGGTTTAGCGCATAGATCGGGAGCATTCGCAGCCTAGACACTAAACGTAGGGCAGAAACGTGATGTGAACGGGGCATAAAACACATAATAAATTTGGCGCACGGCCTGTAGACCACATTATTGGCGGATTTTGCTTAGTAAACGTCCCCCGCTGTGATCATGGAGAGCCCCAAGTCCTCACACATGATCATAAAAGGCAGCGCTTCACTGTAGCCTGCAGGGGGCGCTGCAAAGATGGCTGCCACTGGTAAGCAATAGCGTCAGCTGACCTCTGCAGACCGTGCACTCATTATATCTCGGGAATGGCGGAGACTTAACACAAAATGGCGCAAACCTGGGAAAAATAATAAACGGCAATCGGTAAGTCAAAGTGATATTTTTAAAGATTTCTTATGTATTAAGTTTTATCATTTTTTATCTAAATTGTGATACTTGTTTATTTTATTTAAAGGGGGCGGGGCTGGCGCAATTCCTACAACACCGTTAATCACCGACGCCGCTGAACCGTCACAAAAACTCATCTCTACTGGAATTCATGGAACGGCCGCGTCTCCCGACCACGCCGGCAGCCATCTTGATAATGACCCTGCGATAAAGCGATGGTTGTGGGCATTAGCACAATGTGCGGTAACGTTCCGAGCGCCATCGTGCAGACATTAGACCTTATAATGGAGCATTAAGGAACAAATGGCCACGGATGGGACTCGCAGGGGGTTAACTGGCGCCTTGTGCGATGATCACATTGCCCGCATCACGCGGCGTCTCACGCCTTATTATACATGCATACGGTCAATTATGGGGATATAATTGTGGAAACGGCAAACAGCTTGGCGTGCGACTCATTGTGTGGCGGCCGCGCTGATGGAGGCTGCGGACGGCGCCGCGTTATGAGGTGCTTAGTGTCCTTCATCGTTAAATGCGTCTCCATAAAGACCGGCGAGGACGGGAACGATGAGGATTAAGAGCGCACTTCTCACACTCCAACAACTGCGCAGCGCACAAAAGAGGCTGCTAACAGAGAAGAAGCACTCAAGGTACCGCGCCATTGTTTCCATAGTTACTACAGAGCGGCCGCTTCTAAGTGACAACTAACAAGAGGAAAGGAACTTCAGAGGCTCCCGTGAGACGGCGGCAAATCCCAAACCTTCAGAGATGAGCAGAGAAGGAGCCGGATCCCAGTCATGCTGGAAACACAGGCGGATTCCGATAGTCCGGAATCTGATAATCCAGAAATTGGCCATTTGGGATGTCACGAGCCCAGAAGACGGAGCAGCGATGAGACTCCTCTGATGTAAATCTCCCGTATTCTCCAGCACGGTCCCCCAGTAATCCAGAATTCCGGATAATCGGGCAGCGCCCCTCCCCCGGCTGCCGGATCCACTGATTTGATTGAAACGTCCTATTAGATGAATATCCCTTCAGTACGGCCGCGGGGAATAAGCGCAATAACCGCACGGCTGCTCGTTAAAGTCGTTCTGTTTAGATACAGCGACGGAATTGTAACCAATAAAAGAAAATATCCCATAATTCCTGCCAAAGCCAAATAAAGTTCCACTCTGGAAAGTCCTCCCTTCCTATTGGCTGCTGCCGTGAGACGCGAATCAGGACACCTGTATTTACAGAACGCGCAACATTATGAGAAATTCTTCATTTTTGCTTATTAAATTTGTTTTAATTTAGGCAGAAATCTCATATTAAGAGTGTCCGGAGCTGCTGCCAACCGAGCGCGGCGCTGCCAGGGGAGAAACGCCCAGATTACCCCCGCACAAGCTCCGAGGCGGTCAATCAGGAGAACGGTCGTATAATACGAGAGACTGCGTAGTTACCTACAATACATCACATCATGTCTTATACTCTAGTCACATCCAGAGCTGCATTCAGTGACAGCATGTCTTATACTCTAGTCACATCCAGAGCTGCATTCAGTGACAGCATGTCTTATACTCTAGTCACATCCAGAGCTGCATTCAATTACAGCAAGGTCTATAGAGCAGTCACATTCACAATTCCGTTGGTTGCCCACGTGCTTTATCTACACCCTGCAGACAGTCATATGCTCTAATTATGTAACGATCATCTGAGCTCCCATAATGCACTGCTCTATGGAAACAATGAATTGTGGTTACTGATGTCACTACAACTAAAGAAAGACAACGGCATCCGATGTCCTGGCTACACCGCGGAGCAGCTCAATGTGCGCCCCTCTGTCACACGGGGCTAGGGATGGGGAGCAGCGCTCGTTACTCCGGTCCCTCGTCCCCGTACATTATCATTATGTCGGCAGCGCCGCCGACAACCAGAATATTTTACTTTTTTTAAAACGATACGACCGGCGGATGATCCGGCGTTTCCTCATCTGCTGATCATTCCCCCGTTTACACCGACAATTATCAGCAAATTGCGTTCTGTGAATTGTCTGTCCGATAATCGCCCCGTGTAACAGGTCTGACGATACCTGGATGTGAACGTCACTGGTCGGAGATCCCAGAGTAGTCGCCAACGGGCAGTTAAAGAGAACGAAGAGCAAAGGAGGCAAAAAGTCGTCGTTACGCAGAATAAGTCCAGAGAACAACAAAACGAGGACGAGACGGAAGCATCAAAATATCAGGAGGACGACAAGTGCTAAGATGGAAGGTGAACGGACAGTCCAAGGTGCAGTAACCAATAGTAACGTACAAGAGACGAGGTCAGAAAATACAGAACCCGGATAGAAAGACGATGACCTGCCACTGAAGCCCAAACTCCCAGCATTCAAATACAGCGGCAGCACTCTGATTGGCTGGAGACGTGGCTGCCTGATTGGCAAAACGGCAGGAACTTTATTTTTGATTGGGCAACTATGCAAAATGCACAAGCACTGCCCGACCTTCCCTATAGCCCCGCTGTGACTCTCCCGGCGGACAACGCTGGAGCAGGACAAGGAAATGCTTTATTAGGCTGTGTTCACACAGAGTTTTTTTGCAGAAGGAAAATTCCTCCTGCAAAAACTGCTCCAGACGTTTTTTGCACAGTGGTTTGACAAAAACTCGTTGAGGTGTTTTTTTCCTCTTTCTGACTGATTGAAATGGGGTTTTAGAGGCGGAAACCGCCTCAAGATGGGTCATGACGCTTCTTTTTACCGCAACGCGTTTTTTTTACTCGTGGTAAAAAAACTCGTCCAACTGCCATTGAAATCAATGGGAGGCATTTTCAGGCGGTTTAAAGACGAGTTTTGCAAAGCGGTTTCCGCGCCAAAAAACTTGTCGTCAAAAAACTCTGTGTGAACAGGGACTTCCAATTAGATTTGCATTAAAGGGATTTTCCGATCTTTACAATTTGTGTGCAGACGGTGTAACTGCAGTAACATTAGTCACTCACTAACATGATGTCTGTAGCCGAAGTGTCTCTGCAGGTCAGTCTCACAGTCACATCATCCATAATCCTGCTGTTTGCGTGATGTTCCATACACTGAATACATGGTTATCTCCCCTCTCCTCCTCCCTGCAGTACAGGACATCACACATCACATGTCTCTTATCTCCACTGCTCCCTCCTCTCCTCCTCCCTGCAGTGCAGGACATCACATGTCTCTTATCTCCACTGCTCCCTGCTCTCCTCCTCCCTGCAGTACAGGACATCACACATCACATGTCCCTTATCTCCTCTGCTCCCTGCTCTCCTCCTCCCTGCAGTACAGGACATCACACATCACATGTCTCTTATCTCCTCTGCTCCCTGCTCTCCTCCTCCCTGCAGTACAGGACATCACACATCACATGTCTCCACTGCTCCCTGCTCTCCTCCTCCCTGCAGTACAGGACATCACACATCTCTTATCTCCACTGCTCCCTCCTCTCCTCCTCCCTGCAGTGCAGGACATCACATGTCTCTTATCTCCACTGCTCCCTGCTCTCCCCCCCCCCCCTGCAGTACAGGACATCACACATCACATGTCTCTTATCTCCACTGCTCCCTCCTCTCCTCCTCCCTGTAGTACACATCACACATCACATGTCTCTTATCTCCACTGCTCCCTCCTCTCCTCCTCCCTGCAGTACAGGACATCACATGTCTCTTATCTCCACTGCTCCCTCCTCTCCTCCTCCCTGTAGTACAGGACATCACACATCACATGTCTCTTATCTCCACTGCTCCCTCCTCTCCTCCTCCCTGTAGTACACATCACACATCACATGTCTCTTATCTCCACTGCTCC
>NC_134695.1:76919037-76949037 GCF_050947455.1 Rhinoderma darwinii
GATGGGGGAGATCTCCAGTAGACGGAGGGAGTAGATCTCCAGCAGACGGGGGAGTAGATCTCCAGCAGATGGGGAAGTAGATCTCCAGTAGATGGAGGGGGTAGATATCCAGCAAACGGAGCAGGGATAGATCTCCAGCAGACAGGGGGAGATCTCCAGCAGACGGGGAGGGGAGATCTCCAGCAGATGGAGGCGGGGTAGATCTCCAGCAGACGGATGTGGGGGAGATGTCCAGTACACGGAGGGGGGTAGATCTCCAGCAGATGGGGGAGTAGATCTCCAGCAGACAGGGCAGGGTAGATCTCCAGCAGACGGGGCGGGGAGATCTCCAGCAGACGGGGTGAGTAGATATCCAGGAGGTGTGGGTAGATCTCCAGTAGACTTGGCAGGGTAGATCTCCAGCAGACGGAGGGGGTAGATCTCCAGCAGACACGGGGAGTAGATCTCCAGTAGATGGAGGGAGTAGATCTCCAGCAGACACGGGGGATGGATCTCTAGTAGATGAGGGGGTAGATCTCCAGCAGACATGTGAGGATAGATCTCCAGCAGATGAGGGGGTTAGATCTCCAGCAGAGACGGGTTAGATCTACAGCCAATGAAGGGATAGATCTCCAGCAGATGGGGGAGTAGATCTCTAGCAGATGGGGGGAGTAGATCTCCAGCGGGCAGGGTAGATCTCCAGCAGACAGGGCAGGGTAGATCTCCAGTGGATGGGGCGGGAGATATCCAGCAGACTGGGTGGGTAGATATCCAGGAGGTGTGGGTAGATCTCCAGCAGACTGGGTGGGGTAGATCTCCAGCAGACAGGGGTAGATCTACAGTAAATGGGGGAGTAGATCTCCAGCAGACGGAGGGGGTAGATCTCGAGCAGACGGAAAAGGTGGATCTCCAGCAGACACGGGGAGTAGATATCCAGGAGGGGGAGGATCTCCAACAGACGGAGCGGGAGTAGATCTCCAGCAGATGGGGGAGTAGATCTCCAGCAGATGAGGGGGGTAGGTCTCCAGCAGACACGGGGGGGGTGAAACTCCAACAGATGAGACGGGTAGATCTCCAGCAGATGAGGGGGGTAGATCTCCAGAAGATGAGGGGTAGATCTCCAGCAGAGACGGGGGTAGATCTCCAGCCAATGAGGGGGTAGATCTCCAGCAGACACGGGGAGTAGATCTCCAGCAGATGGGGGGAGTAGATCTCCAGCAGACCAGGGGAGTAGATCTCCAGCAGACCGGGGGAGTAGATCTCCAGCAGACCGGGGGAGTAGATCTCCAGCAGACCAGGGGAGTAGTTCTTCAACAGACAGGGGGAGTAGATCTCCAGCAGATGGGGGCAGTAGATCTCCAGTAGACGGAGGGGGTAGATCTCCAGTAGACGGAGGGGGTAGATCTCCAGCAGATGGAGCAGGAGTAGATCTCCAGTAGATGAGGGGGTAGATCTCCAGCAGACGGAGGGGGTGTAGATCTCCAGCAGACACGGGGGTAGATCTACAGCCAATGAGGGGGTAGATCTCCAGCAGATACGGAGGGGGGGTAGATCTCCAGCAAACACGGGGGGTAGATCTCCAGCAGACACGGGTGGTAGGTCTCCAGCAGACACAGGGGTAGGTCTCCAGCAGACACGGCGGGTAGGTCTCCAGCAGACACGGGGGTAGATCTCCCGCACACACGGGGGGGTAGGTCTCCAGCAGACAGGGGGAGTAGATCTCCAGCAGATGGGGGCAGTAGATCTCCAGTAGACGGAGGGGGTAGATCTCCAGTAGACGGAGGGGGTAGATCTCCAGCAGATGGAGCAGGAGTAGATCTCCAGTAGATGAGGGGGTAGATCTCCAGCAGACGGAGGGGGTGTAGATCTCCAGCAGACACGGGGGTAGATCTACAGCCAATGAGGGGGTAGATCTCCAGCAGATACGGAGGGGGGGTAGATCTCCAGCAAACACGGGGGGTAGATCTCCCGCACACACGGGGGGGTAGGTCTCCAGCAGACAGGGGGTAGATCTCCAGCAGACAGGGAGGGTAGATCTCCAGCAGACGGAGGCGGTGTAGATCTCCAGCAGACGGAGGTGGGGAGATCTCCAGTACACGGAGGGGGGTAGATGTCCAGCAGATGGGGGAGTAGATCTCCAGCACACAGGGCAGGGTAGATCTCCAGCAGACGGGGCGGCGAGCTCTCCAGCAGATGGGGTGGGTAGATATCCAGGTGGTGTGGGTAGATCTCCAGCAGACACGGGTAGACCTCCAGTAGACGGGGGAGTAGATCTCCAGCAGACGGGGGGAGATCTCCATCAGATGGAGAAGGTGGATCTCCAGCAGACACGGGGAGTAGATCTCCAGTAGACGGAGGGGTGGTAGATCTCCGGTAGATGAGGGGTAGATCTCCAGCAGATGGGGGGGAGTAGATCTCAAGCAGATGAGGTGGTAGGTCTCCAGCAGACACGGGGTGTGGATTTCCAGTAGATGAGGGGGGTAGAACTCCAACAGATGAGGGGGGTAGATCTCCAGCAGACACGTGAGGGTAGATCTCCAGCAGACATGGGGGTTAGATCTCCAGAATACACGAGGGGTAGATCTCCAGCAGACACGGGGGGGTAGATCTCCAGCATATGAGGGGGGCAGATCTCCAGCAGGCGGGGCAGACTGAGCACTTTCTGGTATAAAACATTTGGGGTATATAATATCTAAATCAGCGACATTTGAGGGGCGGAGAGGCTGGGTCTTAGAGACGACCCCTCAGTAGATCAGCACTGGGGGGTTTGTGACATTTATTGGGGGTCAGATATCAGCAGCGTTATTTCTAGGTTTCTTTTCATGGCGTTGCCGGGAGGGGAGGGCTGCAGACGTCCTGAGATCCACGGCGGCACATTCCGAAATGCGGTTTATTATTAGATTTATTATGTATTTGCACCGAAGAGAACCATGTCCCGCGCCGCATGCGTCACTTTAGCGTTTTGTCTGGAGTTTTGGTTATGGGTGGACCTCAGATTCACTAACAAGTTGCTGTACGCACGCTCCTCGACTCCCCACCACAATAGCAGTTCCACCCCCAGCTCACAACATCTCACTCCTCCTGTAGATCATATAACGGACAGTAAGCGGAGGAAGGTCTAGCCTGGACGATCACGCGGCTTTACATATCTAGCCACGCCCCCTTCTGACAGCGCCATCAGCAGATTCCAGGAAGATGATGACGTCTGTTCACAAATACGGAGAATACACGGATACGTCACACTACGGGGCCGAACCAGGGAACGCCGCTCTGTGATTGGCTGCTGCGACTCTTAGCACCATGAGACTCCGCCCACCTTTCCAGGCCACTTCTGTATGATCGTTACAGTGTTACACTTACCTGGATCTTCACATGTTTTATTTCCGTTTCATTGTACAATGCCACAGAACCGGACAGCGCAATATCAAGAGAAAATGAAATCATCAAAAATAAAAACCAACGCATCGTAAAATAGAAGAATCAGGCAGAAGTGATCAGACCGAGAGGGGGGACCTGCTGACACTTGTAGTTCCCACCACTCCCCTCCTAGCGGTGGATATTGCAATATATATACACACACCATTCCCCCCACATATCTAAATATTAACAATATACGGGAGACTCGTAATGAGCGCAGAACTGGGTCACACTGAGCCTTACACCTCCGGGCCCTCGTGTACAGGGCCACTGCAGCAGAAGATCATCAAGGGGCAAAATATATAGAGGAGAAATCAGAAAAACAGACAACTTCATGTTACATATCACTATGGAGGCACAGGATGGGGGGTAGCACCGGATACTGGGGGCGCAGTGATGTCACATGACTCATATGAAGATACAACGGACCTGGATAGGAGGCTCCTACATATCGGCCACGGGTGAGCAGGTGACCACAGGCGCTGATCAGATTATCCCACGCTCATTGTGTTCTTCATATAATACTGTGCAGTACACGGGGAGTCCTAGAGGATTGACATTCCATATATATATATACAGTAATTGTATCCTAAGGATTGAAGAGCCCAAATCAACATAAAAGAGGTCACCCCCCCCCCCCCAGATATTGGTACAGAATAAACATTCACATATATGGCTGTCAGCAGAATTTGCATGCCGAAGTGTTTATGGCAGACGGAAACGATCCACAATACTGGAGCTAACTACATTATTTTTTATGCTAATTACAGCTGCAGCTAATTTGCATGCTAATTTTTCACCACAAAAAACTCTTTAAGCAGGAGTAAAGCAAGACAGCTGCATCCAAGTCAAAGGGCTCCGCACCCCGAGAGACAATTTCCAGCCCCGTATCCTGAGACAAATTCTCATGAAATGTCACAAAAACTCAACTTCATGTGACTCCCGGACTCAGCCGAGGCCTCGAGAACTGGGGAAAATCTGCGGCAGGAGAGCGAACGCCAACGCGGCAATGACCTCATCACGTTGGTCTGCAGTAGGTGAATCTACGTCACACGCTCAACGCGGTAACACAGAAATGTGCGCAATTCATCACAGTGCTGCAAAATGATGAATAAATCTAAAAGAATAAGAAAAACATGAAAAACAATATATAACGGACAATGTGACGCACACGGAACTGAAGGATGCGACGGTTCAATGACGGAACACAACAACCGCACTGCCATCAAAGGAACGGCCATAAGACGTCACTCACTGCACGGCCACCAGGAAAACACTGCCATTAAATCTACAAAATATTATTTTTTACTGATTTGATTAAAAATGGAGCAACAAAGTCTACTCCACCAGCAGAGGGCCATTAAGATAATATAAGGCTGGATTCACACACCGCGATTAGGGGCGTTTTTTCACCATCCTGTGGCGAGATGTTTCGGGTCTATAGGGACGTATCATTATCGCACACGCAGCGATTTGAGGTTTTTCTCCGTAAACTTCTCCAGACTTAAAAAAGGCAGAAAAAGCGTCCGTAGAAAAGACATAAAAAACGCTATAAACGCTCCCAACTTTCCAGAAGTGCCGGCGTGTTTGTAGGCGGCCGCGAGTGAACGCACCGTGACCAGCGATTCTTTTATCGTCACGTGTAGGAAACGTAAGAACCTGGTGAATGTCAGAGAAGAGCGATGGTCTCCGGGCGTCTGGTTTTGACGCCATCCGCAGCCTGTAACACTGAGGGGACGCCACGCTCCTCTAGCCAGCAGAGGTGTTACCTGCGGACAGGTTAGCCCCCCTCCCTTCTACATTCACTGACTGCAGTAAATAGAACATGAAGAGTATAGATGGGGGCGATTCCACGGTATGATGGCGGCTGCGTACCGCGCTATATAAAGAGACCGCTGTCAGCATGCTCGTCCACCGTCTCATTCCTCACACGGCCTCTCATCATATATAAAGAAGTTTGTATCCTAGGAGGGGACGAGGGCTGCGGGGGATGGGCATTACCCCTCACTGTGACCCCCTCAATCTCCTGCCATAAATTTATACATAATAATCGGAGAACTAACATGACCGAATCCTAGCAGAGCAATATGTGGCTGGTGCCTCTACCATGAGCAGCAGCTGTCCAGGGCGCCGCTTATCACCAGTGACATCACTAACCAGCGCCTCCCACTGATAAAGTTGATGTCATTTTTTCCATCGCGGTATAAACATTAGGCATTGGCTGCTCTTACCTTTAATCTCCCCGAGAAGTTCACTGGTGTTCAGTCGCTCCATCTTCTCCTTCCAGTCTTTAGACAGAAGCTTCTCCATACAGGTGGAGTCTGAGGAGAGACAATATATTCTTATTATTCATGGGATTATAAGAAGTTACTTAATAACAGACTGACACGCGCCGTCACATCGCACGCAGGAGCATCTGCTTCGCTGGCGCCGCCGTTCTCCACGACTCTTCTTATAGCACAGATTAGCGACGAGTCATTATCGCATATATGAATATAAATAATCTATTCAGCCAATCAGTGCTGGGGCGAGCGGCCGGGGGTTACTCACTACACACAATGGCTGATTAATAGAAAACCTTACACCTAACCAGACACAATCCCCCGAGCAGCGGCGATCCCGTCCGCAGCAGCTCCCCATTCCTCTAGTAATGATAAATCATTGTCCACACTGAGATGATGTCCAGATGACAGGTTCACGTTCTCTCCACCAAACCACCTTATTACACACCGAAGAATAGAGCGACCACTACCCCGGCCGGCCCTCACCACAACACAGAAGCCCGGCACACTTATCACCGGATCTGATCAAATAAGAAGTCGCTTCTCTGTAAAGCAGAGCTCAGCGTGTCAGCCATGTCCAAATACCCAAAAACAGGTTGTATGTTATATAATTCCCTCCATACGCCGGGAAAGAAATGTAACATTATATAATATAACACATTATAATACAATATAACAGGAGATGACGTAATATAACACATAATAATATAACACATAATAATATAATATAACACATAATAATATAATATAACAGGAGATGACGTAATATAACACATAATAATATAATATAACAGGAGATGACGTAATATAACACATAATAATATAATATAACAGGAGATGACGAATATAACACATAATAATATAATATAACAGGTGATAACGTAATATAACACATAATAATATAATATAACACATAATAATATAATATAACACATAATAATATAATATAACACATAATAATATAATATAACAGGAGATGACGTAATATAACACATAATAATATAATATAACAGGAGATGACGTAATATAACACATAATAATATAACACATAATAATATAATATAACACATAATAATATAATATAACACATAATAATATAATATAACACATAATAATATAACACATAATAATATAATATAACAGGAGATGACGTAATATAACACATAATAATATAATATAACACATTATAATAGAAGAATATAACAGCAGATAACGTAATATAACACATAATAATATAATATAACAGGAGATGACGTAATATAACACATAATAATATAATATAACAGGAGATGACGTAATATAACACATAATAATATAATATAACAGGTGATAACGTAATATAACACATAATAATATAATATAACAGGAGATAACGTAATATAACACATAATAATATAATATAACACATTATAATAGAAGAATATAACAGCAGATAACGTAATATAACACATTATAATAGAAGAATATAACAGCAGATAACGTAATATAACACATAATAATATAATATAACAGGAGATGACGTAATATAACACATAATAATATAATATAACAGGAGATGACGTAATATAACACATAATAATATAATATAACAGGTGATAACGTAATATAACACATAATAATATAATATAACAGGAGATAACGTAATATAACACATAATAATATAATATAACACATTATAATAGAAGAATATAACAGCAGATAACGTAATATAACACATAATAATATAATATAACAGGAGATAACGTAATATAACACATAATAATATAAGAATATAACAGGAGATGACGTAATATAACACATAATAATATAATATAACAGGAGATGACGTAATATAACACATAATAATATAATATAACAGGAGATAACGTAATATAACACATAATAATATAATATAACACATTATAATATAATATAACAGGTGATAACGTAATATAACACATAATAATATAATATAACAGGAGATAACGTAATATAACACATAATAATATAATATAACACATTATAATATAATATAACAGGTGATAACGTAATATAACACATAATAATATAATATAACAGGAGATGACGTAATATAACACATTATAATATAATATAACACATAATAATAATATAACAGGAGATAACGTAATATAACACATAATAATAATATAACAGGAGATGACGTAATATAACACATAATAATATAATATAACAGGAGATGACGTAATATAACACATAATAATATAATATAACACATAATAATAATATAACAGGAGATAACGTAATATAACACATAATAATATAATATAACACATAATAATATAATATAACACATAATAATATAATATAACACATAATAATAATATAACATACAGTAATAAAATATAACACATAATAATCTAATATAACATACAGTTGTATAATATAACAGGAGATGATATAATATAACACATAATAATATAACACATAATAATATAACACATAATAATATAACATACAGTAATATAATATAACACATAATAACATGACAATGCAGACAATAGTTTTCTGTCGATCACATAAGACATCGGCCCCTCATCCTGCGTTCCCTGTCAATTACGGTGAGTTCGTGCTCATGCTCGCGGCTTTATTATGGCGCTGTTTTGCACAGTTTGAGCTGTAATATTGCAGCGATAGAGAACAAGAGGCCCCCGATATCATACAGAGAGTTTTACTGTTGGATCCGTATGAATCAGACAGAAATGAAACGCTCCACCGGACACCGTATGGACAGAGGTATAAAGAAGCATTGCTGCCAAGGGAAGGAGCGCTCCATACATTGCGGCCATGCAGGGCTCTGGCGCACAAGGATGGAGGTGCGCTATTTATTCAGGGTGTGGAGCAGCCGCGAGGATCAAACTCCTAAATATATTCAAGAAGCCAATTCTACAAAATGTGCCCGGCCATGTGACCGCAGAGGAAAAAAGTACGAGAAGAAGGGAAGAATCAAACAACTTCTGTCCTGAACGGTTTATTCAGAGGATGAATCTGCGCGGCCGGTTCTATGACGTCACCAGACATTCCATGTAATTCTCTACTTAGCCATTTGGCGGTCTCTTACATAGATTCTGGCGTCGTTATGATGTCATCACACCCTCAATGGTACATAAATCTATAATAGGAAGATTAGAAATGTCGCTGTACAGACGGGACGATCGTTACATGTACACAGGATTTACGATGGTTTTATATGGGATAACCCGATTTAACTACGAAGCTAAAAAATTGCTGCAAACTCAAAACTTTACAGCCGCATCGGACATCACAAATACTGCGAGTAAAACCGACTCACAAAGCGGAGCGCGGCGCGCCAGAGGAACTAGAACCAGTGCTTGCAAATCAAGGGGATGATGTCGCCATCACAGCAAATAATTCCCATCTGAAGATTTACACAAAGGTCAAAAATAAGAATCCTCAGGAAACGGTCAAATCTGTGGCGCTGCAGGAACCGCCATTTACAATGAAGGAGGAGTTACCAGGACCGATTGTGATCACATAGGAATCAATCACCGACCATCAGCTCCATCCTACAAGGTTTATATCTGTGCAGGAAAACGGCGTCTGTCCTGCTCCGCTACAAAGAGTCCCACCAATTGCGCTCCTTCTCTGCGTTGTGTCACTGATTTTCTGCTCTACATTTCACCGAATCACTTACCCGAGAAATTCATTTCAAATCAAACCGGATTTTGGGTGAAAATTGAGTTATTCTGTATTTCTGTTCGTAAAGTAGAAAGAAGAAGCCGAGGAGGTGAAATCCTTTGTATAACAAATCAGGAGAATATTCACATTCATCGTCTGCCGCCGCATCACACAAGACGACTGCGTACAACCACAATCTGCCCTGAGAAGAGGGGGAGGGGCCGGCGCGCCATCACTACAACGACCAGCAAGTGACAGAGAACGTCACATTCACAAATCCCTCAGATTACAAAAAGTCACAACAATTCAGTGGAGGAAATAAATTATAACTGCCGATAAGATGCGGATGAATACCGCAAAATACCCGGACCCCGTAATAGTGACCCCATTACACATCTAACTCATAAAGAACTGCAAAATAATAAAACATAATGATGATAAAAAAAACAACTACAAATAAACAGAAATAAAAATACTAATTCTGATGATAACATTAATATAATAAAAACATATAAAAATAGTAAAAACAATAAAAAATACAATAACAATTATTATATAAATGAAAATACAGTCAAAAATCATGTTAAGAATAATAATAAATAATACTAATTAGAACAATAGTGAATAATAATGAAAAATAGCAAAAACCGACAACAATAATAATATATAAATGAAAATAACAGTAATAAAATGATTAAAGCTAATAAAAAAAAGAAGAATTAAAAAAAATATTAAAAATAATATTATAAAAATGGTAACAATAAAATTATTAGAACAACTGAAAATAATAATAATAATAATAATAATGATAATAATAAATAATAATAATAATAATAATAATAATGATAATAATAAATAATAATGATAATAATAATAATAATAATAATAATAATAATCCGCGTCACGTGTTTTATTCTATTTTATATTTTTTCTTTATGTAAAGATTCTAATTTACATCTGAAACTCAGACAAACAATGATAATTTCCAGGACGAGATAATTACAACATGACCATAGTCCTCAGTAACCGCCACATATCCACGCCGGACCTCAGGAACGTGCGGCGACCGGTCACTTGTTTTACGTTAAACATTAATAAATGTTTTAATGAATACAATCCCCCCTCCCCCCCCCCTATTCTGCATGTCAGGCCTCGTGGCCTCGGCTGTTTGGGCTCCTTTTTATAATGTCTTTCTCCCTCTGCCTCCAAATTCATGCAGCGTTTTTTCTGTTGGATCCCATATGGATTGCATAGTAAAAGGAAGGCATAAGGAAGCATTGCTGGTAAAGGAGAATATCTCCGACATATGGCACCTGACGGAGCCTGCAGAGCATCACACGGGTCCCTGCAGCGCCAGAGTGCGGTGCCGCATGCATGAGGCCTGGGGTTGCGGGACGCGGCTGATTTACGGTAGATTTTCTGGTGAAAAATCTGCATCAAGACCCTTCATGGACTGCAGCAAAAACAGGGACGTTTAAGGGCAAACTTTATATGTCACAAAGTTCTTCAAAATGTTTGCCACAGATCTTACCTATAGAATATATAATGTATAGAATGTTTGCCACAGATCTCAGCTATAGAATATAGAATGTATAGAATGTTTGCCACAGATCTCAGCTATAGAATATATAATGTATAGAATGTTTACCACAGATCTTACCTATAGAATATATAATGTATAGAATGTTTGCCACAGATCTTACCTATAGAATATATAATGTATAGAATGTTTACCACAGATCTCAGCTATAGAATATATAATGTATAGAATGTTTACCACAGATCTTACCTATAGAATATATAATGTATAGAATGTTTGCCACAGATCTTACCTATAGAATATATAATGTATAGAATGTTTACCACAGATCTCAGCTATAGAATATATAATGTATAGAATGTTTACCACAGATCTCAGCTATAGAATATATAATGTATAGAATGTTTACCACAGATCTTACCTATAGAATATATAATGTATAGAATGTTTACCACAGATCTCAGCTATAGAATATATAATGTATAGAATGTTTACCACAGATCTCAGCTATAGAATATAGAATGTATAGAATGTTTACCACAGATCTTACCTATAGAATATATAATGTATAGAATGTTTGCCACAGATCTTACCTATAGAATATATAATGTATAGAATGTTTGCCACAGATCTTACCTATAGAATATATAATGTATAGAATGTTTACCACAGATCTCAGCTATAGAATATATAATGTATAGAATGTTTACCACAGATCTTACCTTGAGAATATATAATGTATAGAATGTTTGCCACAGATCTTACCTATAGAATATATAATGTATAGAATGTTTACCACAGATCTCAGCTATAGAATATATAATGTATAGAATGATTACCACAGATCTTACCTATAGAATATATAATGTATAGAATGTTTGCCACAGATCTTACCTATAGAATATATAATGTATAGAATGTTTACCACAGATCTTACCTATAGAATATATAATGTATAGAATGTTTGCCACAGATCTCAGCTATAGAATATATAATGTATAGAATGTTTACCACAGATCTTACCTATAGAATATATAATGTATAGAATGTTTACCACAGATCTCAGCTATAGAATATATAATGTATAGAATGTTTACCACAGATCTTACCTATAGAATATATAATGTATAGAATGTTTGCCACAGATCTCAGCTATAGAATATATAATGTATAGAATGTTTACCACAGATCTTACCTATAGAATATATAATGTATAGAATGTTTGGAAAGAGTTAATCCCCGATTTTATATAAATTGTAATATATAAGATTAATGATCTGTTCAGCGAGGCCTCGTACGAATATTAGTCTAGCACTACAAGTCCCAGCAGTCCTTCATAAATATATCACAATGTATCTGTCAGGAGGTAGAGGAGCAATGTTCTGCAGATCTGTAGAGAGGTCAGTGGTGTAATAATCTGCAGGATATATCACTATGTATCTGTCAGGAGGTAGAGGAGCGATGTTCTGCAGATCTGTAGAGAGGTCAGTGGTGTAATAATCTGCAGGATATATCACTATGTATCTGTCAGGAGGTAGAGGAGCGATGTTCTGCAGATCTGTAGAGAGGTCAGTGGTGTAATAATCTGCAGGATATATCACTATGTATCTGTCAGGAGGTGGAGGAGCAATGTTCTGCAGATCTGTAGAGAGGTCAGTGGTGTAATAATCTGCAGGATATATCACTATGTATCTGTCAGGAGGTAGAGGTGCAATGTTCTGCAGATCTGTAGAGAGGTCAGTGGTGTAATAATCTGCAGGATATATCACTATGTATCTGTCAGGAGGTAGAGGAGCAATGTTCTGCAGATCTGTAGAGAGGTCAGGGGTGTAATAATCTGCAGGATATATCACTATGTATCTGTCAGGAGCTAGAGGAGCAATGTTCTGCAGATCTGTAGAGGGGTCAGTGGTGTAATAATCTGCAGGATATATCACTATGTATCTGTCAGGAGGTAGAGGTGCAATGTTCTGCAGATCTGTAGAGAGGTCAGTGGTGTAATAATCTGCAGGATATATCACTATGTATCTGTCAGGAGGTAGAGGAGCAATGTTCTGCAGATCTGTAGAGAGGTCAGTGGTGTAATAATCTGCAGGATATATCACTATGTATCTGTCAGGAGGTGGAGGAGCAATGCTCTGCAGATCTGTAGAGAGGTCAGTGGTGTAATAATCTGCAGGATATATCACTATGTATCTGTCAGGAGGTAGAGGAGCAATGTTCTGCAGATCTGTAGAGAGGTCAGTGGTGTAATAATCTGCAGGATATATCACTATGTATCTGTCAGGAGGTGGAGGAGCAATGTTCTGCAGATCTGTAGAGAGGTCAGTGGTGTAATAATCTGCAGGATATATCACTATGTATCTGTCAGGAGGTGGAGGAGCAATGTTCTGCAGATCTGTAGAGAGGTCAGTGGTGTAATAATCTGCAGGATATATCACTGTATCTGTCAGGAGGTAGAGGAGCGATGTTCTGCAGATCTGTAGAGAGGTCAGTGGTGTAATAATCTGCAGGATATATCACTATGTATCTATCAGGAGGTGGAGGAGCAATGTTCTGCAGATCTGTAGAGAGGACAGTGGTGTAATAATCTACAGGATATATCACTATGTATCTGTCAGGAGGTAGAGGTGCAATGTTCTGCAGATCTGTAGAGAGGTCAGTGGTGTAATAATCTGCAGGATATATCACTATGTATCTGTCAGGAGGTGGAGGAGCGATGTTCTGCAGATCTGTAGAGGGGTCAGTGGTGTAATAATCTGCAGGATATATCACTATGTATCTGTCAGGAGGTAGAGAGGACAGAGCAATGTTCTGCAGATCTCTGGAGGGGTCAGTGGTGTAATAATCTGCAGAATATATCACTATGTACCTGTCAGGAGAGGGCAGAACAGTGATCTGCAGGGAGGCCAGTGGTGCAATGATCTGCAGGGAGGCCAGTGGTGCAATGATCTGCAGGGAGGCCAGTGGTGCAATGATCTGCAGGGAGGCCAGTGGTGCAATGATCTGCAGGGAGGCCAGTGGTACAATGATCTGCAGGGAGGCCAGTGGTGCAATGATCTGCAGGGAGGCCAGTGGTACAATGATCTGCAGGGAGGCCAGTGGTACAATGATCTGCAGGGAGGCCAGTGGTACAATGATCTGCAGGGAGGCCAGTGGTGCAATGATCTGCAGGGAGGCCAGTGGTGCAATGATCTGCAGGGAGGCCAGTGGTGCAATGATCTGCAGGGAGGCCAGTGGTACAATGATCTGCAGGGAGGCCAGTGGTGCAATGATCTGCAGGGAGGCCAGTGGTGCAATGATCTGCAGGGAGGTCAGTGGTGCAATGATCTGCAGGGAGGTCAGTGGTGCAATGCTCTGCAGTGGGCACGTCATACATGGGTTACAAGGCTCTGCAGGTTTCTATCTTATTGAATGATACATTAGAAGTTTTGAAGTGGAACATCAGTCTATAAATTATATCAGTTTAAAGGGATACCGCCCCATAGATAGAAGTGATAATTAATGGCAGACCGCTGCTGGTGCTGGTGATCGCATCTGCCCTGACGTTGGAGCGGGTGCATTGAGGGGGCTCACATGGGATTGGGGGTCTGTGGGTTTATCAGCTGTCATCTCCGCCTGAGCCATCGCACTATAAATCTGTAACGCTACAAACAGAGGTCACGTACAAAGCGAGGGGTCAGCCAGCACCTGAGGACTGGGGTGGGGGCCCCCTGTACTGGGAGTGCGGAGAATAATTACAATTATTACACAGAGCGCTCAATAAGCCAAAGAATGATCGGAATCCGGTGCATGGTGCAAGAACCTGATAAGAGGGGGACTGGTGGGGATTATCAGCCACATTCCTGCCTAATAGAAGCCAGCCCCATCCCCGCTCACCTGCACGGCCCAGGGGCCACTCATTGTCTACCAAGTAATAGAACAAGAAGTGGAGAAGAAGGGATCATCCTCATCATCAATGGGTATCTGAATCCAGGCCTGGTCCCTGTGTGTTACAGTCCTGACAAAGGCCGGGACCGAAAAGTTACACTTTATAGATAAATCATCACTTATGGGCAACATCAATGTCAGTAACAAACTGCAGCGTGAGGGCGACGGGCGATTAATGTGAACAGGTCCATATATTATTATTTATATCATTTATATTACTATACTATTGATTATTTGATTACTATATACTGTAGTTATTAGTATTATTAGTAGTTTAGAATGCAGCACTCAGCCCTCCCTCCTCCTGATCATTTTGTAGAACTGTCAATCATCTTGAAGCCCCGCCTCCTGGACACTCTCCTCTTTCTGCTCATGTAGACAACAACCTGGGCCCCACTTCTGTATGTTGAACGGTGTGCAAACATCCAGCATAAGAAGACAAGCAGGAGCGGAAAGACAGAACACACTGCCCCCTGGGAATGCAGGGTACAGGGGTGAAGCAGCAGATGGAGGAAGTTGATCTCTCCTTTTCCTTGCTGTTCTAGTTATGGGGTGTAGTGTACGTATGAGGAGTGGATTTCATCAGTGAGACAAGTCTGGCTAAACCAATCTGATCGTTGTAAGAGATAAATACAAGTGATTTCTGCTGAAACATTACGGGACACCATGTGATTTGTTTGTAACCGTGGTCGCCGTATTCTACGCACTGTAAACGATCGGATTGACATGAAGTTTGAAAACAAAGACTCCGCCTACACGTGTCACATGATTCAATCAAAAACAAGACATACCAGTCTACAAAGGAGAAACCCCCTCCGATACCAGACTCCGCTCATCACAGGAAAATCACACAAACTCCTAAAACGTACAATTTATACGACGTTTATTCAAGATCAACAAACAGAAATGCGACCGCCATCGTCCACGTTGCGCCTGTCTCAAGGATCCCGCGGCCTCATTAGCAGCAAATGACATTGTAATACTTTGGACGGTGTAACCTGTCAGAAGATCAGCGTCCGGCGACCCTCACATCCCGCGACGCCACATAAAAAAAAATAAAAAAACATTTCCCATTTGCTTAAATAATCTCATTAGTGTCCATGAAATGCGTCGGGGACAGAATTCTCGCCATTCGCATGTTTTGTCTGAGTGTGTATTTTTTTTTCTTTCTACAGTAGAAACACATAAAAAGAAAACGTAAACGGGAAAGTATAGCCGGCGAACATCAAAGCGCCAAATGTCAACCCTTATTATTTCAAATCAGCTTTGACTTTTAAAGACTTAATAAACTGCCTCAGTGTGCGGCGCCTATTTATATCAATGAAAATAATGATCGCGGCTCGTGGCCGCTCCGCTTAATGAGTCAACTATTCCTCCAGTAACGGGATGCGATGTTTGGAATAAACGAACCTCACAAATGAGATCACGTGCACCGGCCCCGATGTCGCTGCCACCGCTCCTTCCTCCAATTTTCACTTCTTATAAACTCTTTTGCACTTTGCGGAGACTTCTCAGGTGTGATCTCTGTACAGGACGTTCCAAGGACTCCAGATCAATGCTCCGCCACAGAGCCGAAAATCTGCCCCGCACACAGGTGGACCGTGAAGGTCCTGGATCCAACAGCTAATAGCGGATCACATCCTCCCCCACCCCCCATACGGTCATTTCACAAGAATACAATCTATAGGATGTCTTCACACGTCGAGCTCAATTTGCGCCTTTCGCTGTGTTTCCACTAAATGAATGTGACCGCAACATCGTCATATACAAGTATTGATAATAGTGAGAGAACTGCGCCTGATACAATGCTATATGACTAATCCGGTATATAGCCCCACAATAGCCCCTCAAACATTTTCCCCACGATGGATGATAAGCTCACTGGTCTATAATTACCCGGGGAAAACCTAGAGCCCTTTTTGAAAATAGGCACCACATTTGCCCTGCGCCAGTCCCTTGGCATTTTACCAGTCATGAGAGAATCTCTGAATATTATGAAGGGGACTGAAATAACTGAACTAAGCTCTTTAAGAACTCTAGGGTGTAACCCATCTGGTCCTGGGGCCTTGTGCACATTTATTTTATTTAACTGACTATATCTACATTCAGCCAATTCAGTATATTAATTGATGTATTAACAGCACTGGCTCCGCCCACATCAGCTCCCCAGCACTGGCTCCACCCACATCAGCTCCTCAGCAATGGCCCCACACACATCAGCTGCTCAGCCCTGGCCCCGCCCACATCAGCTCCTCAGCACTAGCACCGGCTACATCAGCTGCTCTTTCTTCTGTTGTGTATACAGAGCAATAGAATCCATTTAGTAACTCCGCCTTCTCTAGTTCCCCTGTGACCAACTCCCCATTATCAATATTTAGGGCTCTTACATGCTCAGACTTTGGCTTTTTTTGCATTTATATACCGTATTTTTCGGACTATAAGACGCACCCAGGTTTTAGACGACAGAAAATAGGAAAAAATGTCATATTTTACTACTTTTACAAAGCAAAAACTATTTGTTAAAAAAAAACATTTGTTCTGTTTCACCGCATTCTGAAAGCCACTTTTTGGTACATGCGATTTTTTTTATCACTTTTTATTTCATTCCTTTTTTTTTTTTTTTGACAGTGTTCTTGGGGAAAAATGGGAAAAGGTTTTGTTTTTTTTAACTTTGAATATTTTTTTACGCTCCTGAAAAATGTATCTAAGTTTTTTTTTTTTACACATTTTATTAGTTCCATTAGGGGACTTGAACCAGCGATGATTAGATCGCTGGCACAATACACTGCAATACAGGGATGAGTTACGGAAACAGCGACGCAGCGTAGTATAGTACGCTGTTTCTGTAACGACTATTCAGTTCTATGGGAGTTCCGGAAACAGCGTAGCTCAGCGAGAATGGTGTTTAGGGGGCCCCGTTCTAGAGATAGGTGCGGGTCCCAGAGGTGGGACCCACATCTATCTGACATTTATGGGAAGACCCCTATAAATGCCGCGGTCACTAATGACCGCAACATTTAACCAGTTAAACAGCCAGGAACAGCGCCATCACTGTTCCCGGCCAATAGAGACGCGTGTCAGCTGTAAAACATAGCGGACACCTGCACGCTCCATGATAAGCTGGCACATCATGGGTCGGGAAGGGGTTAAGTAAGAAGCTGCCGGGTCCCTTGACTGACGACTATAAGACGCAGGGATTTTTTTATCAAGATTTATTCTTGCTAAAAACTGTGTCTTATAGTCCTAAAAATACGGTAGTTGAAAAAAAATTTGGGGATTTGTTTTGCTATCCTTGGTCTCCTGACTTTCATTTTGTATTTTTGACAATTCTCTCCTTAGCCTTAGTTTTAATACTCTGCCACCCCTGCTAGAATCCTCTCCCCCAACACAGCGGACCCCCTACCATTCAGGTGCAATCATCCGCAGAATACAGTTTGTATTCCAATGAAAAATCAGCAAAGTGCTCTAGGAACCCAAAGCTTTCCCCTCTACACCAAGACTTCAGCCTTCCCCTCTACACCAAGATGTCAGCCTTCCCCTCTACACCAAGACGTCAGCCTTCCTCTCTACACCAAGACGTCAGCCTTCCTCTCTACACCAAGACGTCAGCCTTCTCCTCTACACCAAGACGTCAGCCTTCCCCTCTACACCAAGATGTCAGCCTTCCCCTCTACACCAAGACGTCAGCCTTCCCCTCTACACCAAGACGTCAGCCGTCTCCTCTACACCAAGACGTCAGTCTTCTCCTCTACACCAAGACGTCAGCCTTCCCCTCTACACCAAGACGTCAGCCTTCTCCTCTACACCAAGACGTCAGCCTTCTCCTCTACACCTAGACGTCAGCCTTCTCCTCTACACCTAGACGTCAGCCTTCTCCTCTACACCAAGACGTCAGTCTTCTCCTCTACACCAAGACGTCAGCCTTCCTCTCTACACCAAGACGTCAGCCTTCCCCTCTACACCAAGACGTCAGCCGTCTCCTCTACACCAAGACGTCAGCCTTCCTCTCTACACCAAGACGTCAGCCTTCCCCTCTACACCAAGACGTCAGCCTTCTCCTCTACACCAAGACGTCAGCCTTCTCCTCTACACCTAGACGTCAGCCTTCTCCTCTACACCTAGACGTCAGCCTTCTCCTCTACACCTAGACGCCAGCCTTCTCCTCTACATCTAGACGTCAGCCTTCTCCTCTACACCAAGACGTCAGCCTTCTCCTCTACACCTAGACGTCAGCCTTCTCCTCTACACCAAGACTTCAGCCATGCTTTTCTTGGACCCCTTTCTACTGCCCCTAACTACATTAACCCAGCTACTTACCTGATCCTGCTAACCCATGTCTTCACCCTCCAGTTCTACCCCACTAACTGCTTGTTCAGTGAGCAGCATGCTCCGCTCAAGGTTGTCGATCGCCCTCAGTGTTGCATTTTGGTCCTCCAGATCTCTAATGCGAGTTTCCAGGTGAACAACATGCTCACATCTGCCACAGAAGTATTCACCCTGGAACTCCGGCTCCAGTCCTGCATACATATGGCAAACTGTGCACTGAAGAAAACCTCCAATCTTGCTCCATCATCCCAGATACAAAGAACAGTGAACAATTGATAATGAAAAAGAAGAAGAGACGAGAAAAGAGGAGAGAGGAGGAGAATTACAGGGGCTTTAAAGGGGGACTTTGGTTACAAGAAGTTACCCCCTATCCGCAAGGTAAGGAAAAAGTCGAACACTGCACTCGGGTATCTCCGTCACTGCCATAGAGAATGAGTTGAGTGGCAGTGCGCATGAGTGACCTGCTGTTCAGTTCAAACAACTTCGGGCAACTTCGGGGTCCCCGTTCTCATAAACGGTGGGGGTCCGAGCTGTCGGACACCCACCGTTCAGCAAGTTACCCCTTACCCTATGGATAGGGGGTAACTTGTTGTAACCGGACTACCCCTTTAACTCCGGTTTATTAACGCCACTTAGTCAAGCAAGCTGGGACTTATTTGTAACGGTTGTTGCGCTCTCACGGTTTCCATGTGGACCGTTGTGTCCTGACCTCTGGGTAATAATAACTGAATATGTGTCGATCATTTGACTAATTTTGTAGTTCTGATCCATTAGGACATCGTTCTTGTCAGTGACTCCAGCTCAGCTGCATTGTCTATTGGAGTCGGAGATCATCTGAAATCTACCTCCTGGCTCACCAGAGGCTGAGGTTGTGGCTGTCCTTCCTCTATGCTTTAAACTGCAGCTCTGCCTGTTTAGGCTGCTATGTATCAGCACATGATGATTATATTACAGCCCCTGTTAATAATAACAGCCCCTCCCCCTGCGGTCATTCTAGCACGTAACGTCTGAGCTTTACCCCACGACACGTACAGGAGGGAATCAGCCAGGAACTCCACGTGCGCCCACAGCATTGTGTGTGTATAAATATTTAATTCACTTTTCAAATTGTCTAATCAGAATAAATTGCCATTTAATAAGTTATGGTAAGTTATGTGAATAGCAGATGCAGGCGAGTGTCAAGGTAACCGCCACGAACGCCGCCGTCACCTTTAATAATTACCCGGATACAACGGCTGATTCCAGACTGATAATATGTATCTGCGGGATAATTAACCTGAGACGATGGGATTTCCCTTCATCCTCTATGGCCGCAGTGCGCTCAGCGGGACGACTAACGCACAATCCAGACGCAGATGCCCTTAATGTAGACGGACGCAGAACAGAACCGCGACGCTTGCACTCAGCCGGAGTAGTGGGGAACTTCACCTCAGCGAGCAGAGCCTCAACATTCGCTCTCAGTGAACCGCGACACAGATGGAATCGTGAGCAACGTTACTGGAGGAGACGGAGCAGGACGGCCGCAGCGTGGCAATGTCTGGAGAGCGGAGCTGCAGGTGTGGCCCGAGGGTGGGTGTGATGGTAAAACGGTGTGCCAGGGCGAAAATTCCAACTCACTCCTCTGCATCACCTACTAAAATGTCAGGAGCCGTACTTAACCCTTTCCTGCCGCAATGCTATCAATATCACATGCATGGATTTATAATTGATTTGTGATGTTGCTGCCAGGAGGATCCACGGAGGAACATTTATTAACCCCGGCGTACCCCTTCATCAATGACATTTTATGTAACGATCCCAGAAAGGTTGCGTATCTACGCTGACATAACTCCCCAGAGAAGCGGGAGCGCGCGCTTGTATCTCTAGTGTTCTCATGGCACTGGTGGTCCCCAATTATAGACTAATATCCTCCAGTGATACCACCTGACTAATGGCGGCAGCGGTGGTGGCGATGTACACGGCTGCCCCGTCACCTATATCTAACAATATGTAACAATTTTCATTCTTCAGGGTAAATGTACCGGTGGCAACTGTAAATAATACCCCTCCCCCTGTCCGCTCCTCGCCAGACACAATATGGCCTCCGCTCCCCTGGGACTATTAGCGCACGTGAATAACGGCTGTGTGCCTTTCAGATCACTCGGCTTTACCTCCGCGCCGGATTCATTGCTGATTAAACTATAAAATTGTGAATTATTTAAACAATGATGTCAATTAAATTTTACAGTGAGGTGAATCGACGTGGCGGCCCCGTGGCCTGAACTCTGCTTTCTGCAGAACACTTCATTATCCGGCTTTTGTTGGCGCCGTCCTCTATCTTTCCTTGAGATAAATGTATATCATAAAATAAAGATTCACGGCCGCGCTCGCTGCTTTGTGGGAATTTCTGGATGGGAAATGGATTCATTAAGGTTGAATGTAAAACATATAAGTCCGACCCGAGCCCCACGTCTAATGAGCAGGGAAATCCGTGTTCTGTGACCGCTGTACTGAGCGCCGCTCCCGCCACATTACTGTGCGGCACTTACAGGAAATCACCGAATTCTGCTCTACAGTCACAAGAAGCAACAGGACTCGGGAGCTGCGAGCGTGGAGCCCCTACATGGTGTAGAATCGTCTTCTATCTATATTCCCATCACGTGTCCAGCCGCATCACCACCACACCGGGTCCGCACAGACACGAAGCCACACTCAGGAGCCGCACAGAGACACCGCCACACTCAGGATCCGCACAGAGACGCCGCCACACTCAGGATCCGCACAGAGACGCCGCCACACTCAGGGTCCGCACAAAGACGCCGCCACACTCAGGATCCGCACAGAGACGCCGCCACACTCAGGATCCGCACAGAGACGCCGCCACACTCAGGATCCGCACAGAGACGCCGCCACACTCAGGGTCCGCACAAAGACGCCGCCACACTCAGGATCCGCACAGAGACGCCGCCACACTCAGGATCCGCACAGAGACGCCGCCACACTCAGGATCCGCACAGAGACGCCGCCACACTCAGGATCCGCACAGAGACGCCGCCACACTCAGGATCCGCACAGAGACGCCGCCACACTCAGGGTCCGCACAGAGACGCCGCCACACTCAGGGTCCGCACAAAGACGCCGCCACACTCAGGATCCGCACAGAGACGCCGCCACACTCAGGATCCGCACAGAGACGCCGCCACACTCAGGATCCGCACAGAGACGCCGCCACACTCAGGATCCGCCTGAAATCGTCATAAATGGCGTCAGTTATCTACAGTTTATCTCTTGGAGAACTGATGCTTCGTCCTCAGGAGTAACGCTCAACATTTCTCCTATCTCTAGAAAATATCTGATCTCAGGATGGTCCTCCGTCCAGCGGCCGCCATTACTTCTAATATACACACACAGGAGCGCTGCTGTGGACATCGTGTATTTGCTGCAGCTCTCGTCCATTTTAAGCAGAGGCCCCGGACATGGCGGCCGCGTCTCACTTCCAGTAACTTCCATCGGTGTTTGCGATCTGCAGCCAGAGAAACCAACCTATTACCGGCGTAACGCTGCAGCGGTCTCCGTGTGAACAGAGCGCAGCGAGCGCCCCGTCCCTCCTCCGCTGCTCTCAGATATTTGACTTCGGTTTCCTGGCGAGTTTATTCTGCTGCGATATCATGTCCCACCCGTCTGTAGATTATAATGAAGAGCGTTCCCACCTCTAGAATCAGAGAACACTCATCCACGCGTCGTCCTCCTGTCAGGTTGTTGTTCTCACTTATGACACACAATATGGCGGCCATTACTTCTCCCGCAGGGGCTTTCCTAGAGTCCTGGACAGTAAATCTATTTCTGCAGATTATTGCCCTTCCCTGTACATCTGCAGGAACAGTCAGGACTGGCATTCAGGTGCCGGGTCAGATGGGCGACATTGGTTAGGATGACCCCAGGAGTCAAGATATTTTGATGGGAATTTTGTGATAATCGGCATTGTGAAGCTTAGAGTTGGGCGGCCATGTTCCCTGTCCTGGCCAAAGTAAGGATAAGAATAGCTCGCCGATTTGTAAAGATTTCAAGATATGGCACCAAACCTAGGTCTCAAGTGTCACAGCACAGAAAGCGGGGGCAGATGTCGCCTCTGACAACAGATCCGCAAGCTGTATAAGGATTTGACTGTATATAGGGCTGGGCTGTATATGGGGTTTGACTGTATATAGGGCTGGGCTGTATATGGGGTTGGACTGTATAAAGGGTTAGACTGTATATAGGGTGGGACTGTATATAGGGTGGGACTGTATATAGGGTGGGACTGGGCTGTATATGGGGTTGGGCTGTATATGGGGCTGGGCTGTATATGGGGCTGGGCTGTATATGGGGCTGGGCTGTATATGGGGCTGGGCTGTATATAGTCCTGGACTGTATAGGCCCGGGATGTATATGGGGTTGGCCTGTATATAGGGTTGGGCTGTATATGGGGTTGGGCTGTATATGGGGCTGGGCTGTATATGGGGCTGGGCTGTATATGGGGCTGGGCTGTATATGGGGCTGGGCTGTATAGGCCCGGGATGTATATGCGGTTGGCCTATATATGGGGTTGGACTGTATATATGGGGCTGGGCTGCATATGGGGTTGGGCTGTATATGGGATTGGACTCTATATGGGGTTGGACTGTATATGACTTGGACTTGTGTTGTCAGTCATCACAGGCCACGGAAGGTGAGTTGCAGTCCCAAATGTTCCGGGACCCCTTGCCCCCCTCTACTTGTATTGTTGCAGATCCTGTAATTGGACCGTGACAACTTCTATAAATAACAGTGACAGCCGCACATTCCCGAGGCTTCAGGATACAATATTCACTTTGGCCCCTGGTCAGCGGGATCTGCCGCAGCGTCTTGTTTCCGAGGTGAGAACTTATTTGCAAAGTAAGTAAAAATAAAGAAATCCCCACGAAAAGCAAACAATTGCGCTGTTGAGGTAATGGTGGGGGTGCAGAGCGTGCGTTCTACCTCCTCGCCTCATGAGTACAAGTTCATCACAGACTTGTTCGTTCCCTGCAGTAAATCGCACTTATCAGAGGTAATTTGGCAGCTCGTATTAAGGATAACGGAATAATGAGTCTTGTAGTTCAGGATAACGCTGCGGAGCGCGGATTAAAGCGCCATATTATTCTGTAGTGAGTAATAATGGAGATTTCATTCTCTATTAAATGTCAAAGGAACCAGGTAGATCAAATTTCTCGCCGTCGACGTTCAGTAATGAGATGACTTCAATGGAAATAAATAGCGTCCTGAGACGACTCTGCCGCTCACCCAGGAAAGTCAAACGCTGCGAATCGGCGTTCTTTGTATTTCGGGTCTGATCTCCCAAGGAAACGCGTTTACGGAGCAGAACTTACAGCGAAAACCTTTGTTCATCTGGTGGAGAAGTCACCGCAGTCAGGGCTGTCAAGTTTTGGCCCAGGTTCACCCATTAACCCTTTCGTTGCCAGAAGGGCAGGGATGTGGGGAGGCGGCGGCAGGCGTCGGGGCGAGGAAGGAGTTAAAGCAGCTGCCGTGTGATTTCCGACACAGCACATAATTGCTGAAGGTTTGTGTCTACGGCTCCATAAAGAGCTGAGTACAATCCTTCTCTTGTAATTATGACCTTTAGATTAAACATGCCACAATAAAATGTTCTCCAAACACGCGGCCAGGATCTGCGGTGACACGCTGCGCGCTAAACTACAGCACCGTTCCTGCCACATTACAGCACAATGCCGCACTTCTGTGTCACTGAACAATTAGTCGCCGCTTAACAACAAACAATCACTCCCGACAAGTTACACAAATTCCTTAAGTTAGCGGAATGTTCAACAGAAGACTCGCCCAATAAAGACCGCTGCTGCAATAAAGCCTGCCCCACCTGCGCACACTAGTCTATACTGCCTACACCTGACAATCCCTCGGAGTAGGGCTGGCACGCAGCAGATCCACGAGGAGGGGGCGCTCCATAAAGGCGTCCGGGGGTTTGTGGTAGAATAATGTCAAGCGTTTTAGGGGTTAACCATTTAGGTGAAACCTCCGCTAAGACTCTACACACTCATGACTTTTCGCCGCGTTACACCGTGTTATGCGGATTCGCCATTTCCACCACCGTTCCCTCTAAATTCCCACAGACGCTGTGATCCCGATCGTTCTGCCACATCCACGACCCGAACACGAATTCCTGGAATTAAGTAACGAAGCAAAAGAGGAAAAGTATCGACCCCTTTACAGAAATCTGTGGATGGAAAACAATGCGACGATCCGTGACGACCCAGAACACGAGGAGACCCAGGTCACCGGAGGAGGAAGACGACGACGCCAAGGGCAGTGATCAGGAAACGGCGATCATTAGGAGCGGACGCACATTAACCATTTCTTTTAGCTGATCGCAGTATAAGTCTTAAAGGGCCACACACACACATAATGGAGATGACGGCTGTGGTCCCAGGTGTCGGCTGTTTTTACCTATAAAGTCTTCAGTTCGGATATGTGCGCACCTACTGCTAGTGTGGGGTCCTGTCCGATCATAAACCTACAGTGAAGACGGCAGATTATAGAGGAAGCAGACGTCAACAGGGCTGACCCGAAACGGCTTTGACCTCTGACCCGCTAAGCCTGGCCGACAATGACCGCGCCACCCTGACCCTATCCCTCCGGCGACTAGTACCTGAAACAAAAACCAGGCGCAATGACAAGAACCTGTCAGGAGGACGAGCGGGCGCCGCGCCGAACACATTGTCCTCCGGTGAATGACTACATGATAATGGCAGAATCCATAAAGCCCACGGAAAAAGGGAGGAAAAAGCGCGCACGCAGGACACAAAACGTGTTTTGTCATTTGTGATGAAGTTATAAAAACAACAGACATTCAATCTGCCAAGTGTTCTCCAATCCGTCATAATCACAGCCGCATTGAAGGGAGGACAAAAAAGCCTTAATTGCATAGGAGCAATCTCAATGTAATAGGTTATATACCCAGGCGCGGCGCACAATGCGACGAACACAACACTCCCCGTGTACGGCAGAATGTCAGCTCTCATTTGCAGGCAATTACCTTCTTTCTTGTCAACAGTTTTAATAACCTCCATCATCTCTAAAAGACTTTTGCTTCAGTTAAATAATTTGCAGCTTTTTAATATGCAAATGCGCTTGTTCGTATGCACGGGTGAAGTGGCTCCGATACTTCAGATGTGTCAGTACAATGTGGAGCACCTGCACCTCGGGGGAAACATGATTTAATTGACACCTAATACCATTCATTATTCCACTTGCTGAGCAACTTCTATTAGTCACCTGTAGATTTTGCCGGTCGGCTTCGTCGCGGTGGCCACCCCAGAGCCTATAAATAGTCAGTACATGGGAATCACTATTAGCCGCAGATATCTGGCTGGAATCTTCCGGATCACCGCTCGCCAGGTAGAGGCAGGAGTAATCCACAAACGCTCCCGGCTCTGCTATTCCAGATTAGATAACAAGAAGGTTCCATGAGGCCGCGGGGGAGAGACAAACACGATATCACTGGGTGACCGCAAAGAGACAAGAGAACGTCCCGTGACCGTGCGGATGAGACGTGGGATGATGGGAGTTGTTGTTATATAAGAGGATGATATTATTCACGCGTCTGGAGTCTCACATAGTTTAAGCCACGCCCCCTTCTTATAAGCCACACCCCTTTCCCGGACCTAGTAAGGTGCGATCATCTCACTTCTTTTCAGCACAAATCAATAATACATTTCTCTAAAATGATTTGCTCCAAAAAGAAAGTAACTTATTCTGGCGCAAAAAAAACCCTAAAATAATGAAGTCATTAAACAGGGGCAACTTTACAAGATCTCTGCTTGCTATCACTGAATGGAAACATTGGGCACATTTACTAATCCAGTCTCAGGGTCTGTTCACACGGCAGCGTCCAATACGCCTGAAATTACCGAGCGGTTATCAGGCGAAAACAGCTCCGGAATTTCAGACGTAATTGCTCGTACTCGTGTTTTTCGCTGCGTGCATTACGGACGTGATTGGAGCTGTTGTTCTATGGAGTCAATGAAAAACGGCTCCAATTACGTCCCAAGAAGTGACAGGCACTTCTTTGACGCGGACGTCTTTTTACGCACCGTCTTTTGACAGCGGCGCATTAAAAAAAAAGCCCGTGTGCGCAGAACATCGTAACGTCATTGATTTCAATGGGCAGATGTTTGCCGGCGGTTTGGAGCCGTATTTTCGGACGTAATTCGAGGCGTAAAACGCCCGAATTACGTCCGTAAATAGGGCGTGTGAACATACCCTTACATTCACACAGTTCACAACTAGACTAGATGCGCCAAATTTATCACAGTAACTCACGCGGGATGATAAATTTGGCGCACCGTTAGACACTTCTATCTAAAGCTTCGTTCACGTCTGCGTCAGGGCTCCGTTCATGGTTTCCATTTGCATCACTATTGATTTCACTGGCGACGGATCCGGTGTAATTGGCTTCTATTTGTCACCGTTGTGTAAGGGTTCCGTTATGTCCATATATACAGGAGGAGTGGTACTGTGCAGGGTCCATATATACAGGAGGAGTGGTACTGTGAAGTGTATATATACAGGAGGAGTGGTACTGTGCAGTGTATATATACAGGAGGAGTGGTACTGTGCAGTGTATATACAGGAGGAGTGGTACTGTGCAGTGTCCATATATACAGGAGGAGTGGTACTGTGCAGTGTATATATACAGGAGGAGTGGTACTGTGCAGTGTATATATACAGGAGGAGTGGTACTGTGCAGTGTCCATATATACAGGAGGAGTGGTACTGTGCAGTGTATATATACAGGAGGAGTGGTACTGTGCAGTGTATATATACAGGAGGAGTGGTACTGTGCAGTGTATATATACAGGAGGAGTGGTACTGTGCAGTGTGTATATATACAGGAGGAGTGGTACTGTGCAGTGTATATATACAGGAGGAGTGGTACTGTGCAGTGTATATATACAGGAGGAGTGGTACTGTGCAGTGTCCATATATACAGGAGGAGTGGTACTGTGCAGTGTATATACAGGAGGAGTGGTACTGTGCAGTGTCCATATATACAGGAGGAGTGGTACTGTGCAGTGTCCATATATACAGGAGGAGTGGTACTGTGCAGTGTATATACAGGAGGAGTGGTACTGTGCAGTGACCATATATACAGGAGGAGTGGTACTGTGCAGTGTATATATACAGGAGGAGTGGTACTGTGCAGTGTATATATACAGGAGGAGTGGTACTGTGCAGTGACCATATATACAGGAGGAGTGGTACTGTGCAGTGTCCATATATACAGGAGGAGTGGTACTGTGCAGTGTATATACAGGAGGAGTGGTACTGTGAGGTGACCATATATACAGGAGGAGTGGTACTGTGCAGTGTATATATACAGGAGGAGTGGTACTGTGCAGTGACCATATATACAGGAGGAGTGGTACTGTGCAGTGTATATATACAGGAGGAGTGGTACTGTGCAGTGTCCATATAGACAGGAGGAGTGGTACTGTGCAGTGACCATATATACAGGAGGAGTGGTACTGTGCAGTGTATATATGCAGGAGGAGTGGCACTGTGCAGTGACCATATATACAGGAGTAGTGGTACTGTGCAGTGACCATATATACAGGAGGAGTGGTACTGTGCAGTGACCATATATACAGGAGGAGTGGTACTGTGCAGTGACCATATATACAGGAGGAGTGGTACTGTGCAGTGTATATATACAGGAGGAGTGGTACTGTGCAGTGTATATACAGGAGGAGTGGTACTGTGCACTGTCCATATATACAGGAGGAGTGGTACTGTGCAGTGTCCATATATACAGGAGGAGTGGTACTGTGCAGTGTATATATACAGGAGGAGTGGTACTGTGCAGTGACCATATATACAGGAGGAGTGGTACTGTGCAGTGTCCATATATACAGGAGTGGTACTGTGCACTGTCCATACATACAGGAGGAGTGGTACTGTGCAGTGAGCATATATACAGGAGGAGTGGTACTGTGCAGTGACCATATATACAGGAGGAGTGGTACTGTGCAGTGTCCATATATACAGGAGGAGTGGTACTGTGCAGTGTATATACAGGAGGAGTGGTACTGTGCAGTGACCATATATACAGGAGGAGTGGTACTGTGCAGTGTATATATACAGGAGGAGTGGTACTGTGCAGTGACCATATATACAGGAGGAGTGGTACTGTGCAGTGTATATATACAGGAGGAGTGGTACTGTGCAGTGTCCATATATACAGGAGGAGTGGTACTGTGCACTGTCCATACATACAGGAGGAGTGGTACTGTGCAGTGACCATATATACAGGAGGAGTGGTACTGTGCAGTGACCATATATACAGGAGGAGTGGTACTGTGCAGTGACCATATATACAGGAGGAGTGGTACTGTGCAGTGACCAAATATACAGGAGTGGTACTGTGCAGTGTCCATATATACAGGAGGAGTGGTACTGTGCAGTGTCCATATATATAGGAGGAGTGGTACTGTGCAGTGACCATATATACAGGAGTGGTACTGTGCAGTGTCCATATATACAGGAGGAGTGGTACTGTGCAGTGTCCATATACACAGCAGGAGTGGTACTGTGCAGTGTCCATATACACAGCAGGAGTGGTACTGTGCAGTGTATATATACAGGAGGAGTGGTACTGTGCAGTGTATATATACAGGAGAAGTGGTACTGTGCAGTGTCAATATATACAGGAGGAGTGGTACTGTGCAGTGTCCATATATACAGGAGGAGTGGTACTGTGCAGTGACCAAATATACAGGAGGAGTGGTACTGTGCAGTGTATATATACAGGAGGAGTGGTACTGTGCAGTGTATATATACAGGAGGAGTGGTACTGTG
>NC_134695.1:76951537-76986791 GCF_050947455.1 Rhinoderma darwinii
CTCATCTGCTTCATGGGGCCCCTGAGTCTCAGGTTGGGCCCCCGAGATCTTAGAAAGAGGTTTGTTCTTAACACCAGAGACTGGAATAACGAGTTCTGCAAAGGGAGACGTCATTATCAATAGTAACCAGTGATCGCCACATGGGACCGGCACCATCATTTTAAAGGGCCGGTAACCCTCCCAGTTCTGAGCTTATAACAGTGCGGAAGACTTATAGGAGGATGATATCAGTTCCCTATATGGATGTAAAGGGCTCATCCCAGTTTGAAGTGGCTGATAACAGGAAACAAAAGATTAGATTCACCTGTCCTACATTCGTCCTCTCCCTGGCCTGAAATGTCTGATAACAGAGAACAGTAGATTGTATTCTCCCGGAGGGGACGGACCGCAGGTCAGTACAGAAGCTTTATGTGTTTTGGGGGTGAATAAAGTGCGCACTATTCCTCCAGTGATGACAGATCCATCGCTTGCTTGAGGTTTTCTGGAATATGACATCATGCTACATTGTAACGTCATCCAGCTGTGGTAGCTCCATGAAAACGGATTTCTGCAGGTATTGAGGTACAGGACGCAGCACGACCTCATCGTGTGTCCGATCGAAATAACCCAACGTTCTGCAGAATCTCAGGAATCGGCGTCGCGTCTCCATGAGTTCCCTGGCAGAGTAGAATGCGCAGCTCGTCCGCGTCCCCAAAGTCTCCGAGCTGGAAATTGTCATCTGGCAGAACAGCTGGTGAAAGGGATTCATGTCAGAACAAAGATATAAAGCTGAACATATGTCCGAGCCCGCGGTGCGGAGACACTGCACCATGGACCTGGCCGCGAGCTCGTGTACAGCTGCACCCGGCCACAACAAGGTCACCGCTAAGACGCGCTGAACGCACGGACGACGCTCACAGCGACTTCTCCAGAACAAACTCGCGGCTGGGAACCGGAAACAGGAAAAACGACAACAACATTGTAACATTTCATCAGCAACAACGGACGGAACTAAGTCAGAATAACGGAAATGATTCCGGAGAAATGTGAACGGATGAAAGATTGCGATGACTTCTCACTTCTTATCCAGGGGAAATGTAAAGCTGCGGACGGCGCCCGGGAACGCACATCACACACCGTGACCGCATAACCCCGCCCACTCCGGCTCCACCCCCTGCACTCTATATGGGGGCGCCCGGCGCCTATAGATTCTACAATACAGTCCAGACGCGTCGCCATCATGGAGGATGATGGGAGTTATAAATATTTCCCGGAATTAATGATGGAAACTTAATGACCTTGAAGGGAAAGCGCCGCGTAATTTACCGTCTGTGACGACCAGGAGACAAATGTACAAAGCGCCGGCGCCTGAAAGTGCTGAACACGCGACGAGATTATATCCAAATGTCAAAACCAAGAAACGAAGATCTGACGCCATTTCCACGCACTAAAGCCCTCGTCGCTGCGTTACACACGGAGACAAGTCCGGCCGCTGTGAGGGGAACGTCCAGCGCCAAATTTATCAAATTGTCAGCGTCTCGTCCCATGGACATGAAGCGTCGTCATTTATAAAGGAAAGTTCTGAACCTCTGACATGGGGGGTTATTAGGAGCCGCAGATGGAGTAGACTCGGATGTATATTACGCCCCTTCCTGCAGTAAATGATGGTGAAGTTGTTGAGCCGCAGGGGGGGGGGGGGGCCCGGACCCCTTGTCTAAGCTGGATACAATTGTAACAAACTCTCAGCTGTTAGAAGTGTTAGGGTATGTGCACACACACTAATTACGTCCGTAATTGACGGACGTATTTCGGCCGCAAGTCCCGGCCCGAACACAGTGCAGGGAGCCGGGCTCCTAGCATCATACTTATGTACGATGCTAGGAGTCCCTGCCTCGCTGCAGGACAACTGTCCCGTACTGTAATCATGTTTTCAGTACGTGACAGTGGTCCTGCAGCGAGGCAGGGACTCCTAGCATCGTACATAAGTATGATGCTAGGAGCCCGGCTCCCTGCACTGTGTTCGGTCCGGGACTTGCGGCCGAAATACGTCCGTCAATTACGGACGTAATTAGTGTGTGTGCACATACCCTTAGACTCTGGCTATAAATAAGAATGTTCCCATTAACTGAAAGCAAGCAGAGATCTTAAAATGCTGAACATAAAAGGGGTCATTTATTTTATACACCAGTCAGTCCTAACGTAAACAGCGCAGGAGTAAGTCGCTCCTAATTTATGAACAGTCGCGTTCCACGTAATAAATGAGTCCAATTGACTCCGGCTCCGGCCGCACGAGATTTGTGCGAGAATTGAACTTACTTTCCGGTGTAAATCAGCGCCGCTCCTTCCATTAAGCTCCTCCCATCTTCGTGAGCGTTGTAAATGCAGCAAAAGTTGCAATATTTATGTTTTGGTCGGTTTTTTTTTTGCAGCATTTGCAACGTTTTTACGCAGGAAACGGGTGCAGAACGCGTCATAAGTTCATTCAAAGTCTATCCGTAAATTGCAGAACTTTTCTGTATAAACAACAAATATGGCGCAAAGTCCAATGAGACCGGAGAATCGGCAGCTGCCGCTCACAGCAAAGAAATCATCGCCAATACTTGTTTATACAAATCCACATACCTGACGTTCCAGCAACCGCGCAGCTCAGGAAACACGAGAACAGGAGGGCGCGAATACGCAGCGTACAAGACCGGAGAAGTGGTACTGTGCAGTGTATATACAGGAGAAGTGGTACTGTGCAGTGTATATATACAGGAGGAGTGGTACTGTGCAGTGTATATATACAGGAGGAGTGGTACTGTGCAGTGTATATATACAGGAGGAGTGGTACTGTGCAGTGTATATACAGGAGAAGTGGTACTGTGCAGTATATATACAGGAGAAGTGGTACTGTGCAGTGTATATATACAGGAGAAGTGGTACTGTGCAGTGTATATATACAGGAGGAGTGGTACTGTGCAGTGTATATATACAGGAGGAGTGGTACTGTGCAGTGTATATACAGGAGAAGTGGTACTGTGCAGTGTATATATACAGGAGGAGTGGTACTGTGCAGTGTATATATACAGGAGTGGTACTGTGCAGTGTATATACAGGAGGAGTGGTACTGTGCAGTGTATATATACAGGAGAAGTGGTACCGTGCAGTGTCCATATATACAGGAGGAGTGGTACTGTGCAGTGTCCATATATACAGAAGTGGTACTGTGCAGTGTATATACAGGAGGAGTGGTACTGTGCAGTGTATATACAGGAGGAGTGGTACTGTGCAGTGTATATACAGGAGAAGTGGTACTGTGCAGTGTATATACAGGAGAAGTGGTACTGTGCAGTGTATATATACAGGAGAAGTGGTACTGTGCAGTGTATATATACAGGAGAAGTGGTACTGTGCAGTGTATATACAGGAGAAGTGGTACTGTGCAGTGTATATATACAGGAGAAGTGGTACTGTGCAGTATATATATACAGGAGAAGTGGTACTGTGCAGTGTATATACAGGAGAAGTGGTACTGTGCAGTGTATATATACAGGAGGAGTGGTACTGTGCAGTGTATATATACAGGAGGAGTGGTACTGTGCAGTATATATATACAGGAGGAGTGGTACTGTGCAGTGTATATATACAGGAGGAGTGGTACTGTGCAGTGTATATATACAGGAGGAGTGGTACTGTGCAGTGTATATATATACAAGAGAAGTGGTACTGTGCAGTGTATATATACAGGAGGAGTGGTACTGTGCAGTGTATATATACAAGAGAAGTGGTACTGTGCAGTGTATATATACAGGAGAAGTGATACTGTGCAGTGTATATATACAGGAGGAGTGGTACTGTGCAGTGTATATATACAGGAGGAGTGGTACTGTGCAGTGTATATATACAAGAGAAGTGGTACTGTGCAGTGTATATATACAGGAGAAGTGATACTGTGCAGTGTATATATACAGGAGGAGTGGTACTGTGCAGTGTATATATACAGGAGGAGTGGTACTGTGCAGTGTATATATACAGGAGAAGTGATACTGTGCAGTGTATATATACAGGAGAAGTGGTACTGTGCAGTGTATATATACAGGAGGAGTGGTACTGTGCAGTGTATATATACAAGAGAAGTGGTACTGTGCAGTGTATATATACAGGAGGAGTGGTACTGTGCAGTGTATATATACAAGAGAAGTGGTACTGTGCAGTGTATATATACAGGAGAAGTGATACTGTGCAGTGTATATATACAGGAGAAGTGGTACTGTGCAGTGTATATATACAGGAGGAGTGGTACTGTGCAGTGTATATACAGGAGAAGTGATACTGTGCAGTGTATATATACACAGGAGAAGTGGTACTGTGCAGTGTATATATACAGGAGGAGTGGTACTGTGCAGTGTATATATACAGGAGGAGTGATACTGTGCAGTGTATATATACAGGAGAAGTGGTACTGTGCAGTGTATATATACAGGAGAAGTGATACTGTGCAGTGTATATATACAGGAGAAGTGGTACTGTGCAGTGTATATATACAGGAGGAGTGGTACTGTGCAGTGTATATATACAGGAGGAGTGATACTGTGCAGTGTATATATACAGGAGAAGTGGTACTGTGCAGTGTATATATACAGGAGGAGTGGTACTGTGCAGTGTATATATACAGGAGTGGTACTGTGCAGTGTCCATATATACAGGAGGAGTGGTACTGTGCAGTATATATATATACAGGAGAAGTGGTACTGTGCAGTGTATATATACAGGAGAAGTGGTACTGTGCAGTGTATATACAGGAGAAGTGGTACTGTGCAGTGTATATATACAGGAGGAGTGGTACTGTGCAGTGTATATATACAGGAGGAGTGGTACTGTGCAGTGTATATATACAGGAGGAGTGGTACTGTGCAGTATATATATATACAGGAGGAGTGGTACTGTGCAGTGTATATATACAAGAGAAGTGGTACTGTGCAGTGTATATATACAGGAGAAGTGGTACTGTGCAGTGTATATATACAGGAGGAGTGGTACTGTGCAGTGTATATATACAGGAGGAGTGGTACTGTGCAGTGTATATATACAAGAGAAGTGGTACTGTGCAGTGTATATATACAGGAGGAGTGGTACTGTGCAGTGTATATATACAAGAGAAGTGGTACTGTGCAGTGTATATATACAGGAGAAGTGATACTGTGCAGTGTATATATACAGGAGGAGTGGTACTGTGCAGTGTATATATACAGGAGGAGTGGTACTGTGCAGTGTATATATACAAGAGAAGTGGTACTGTGCAGTGTATATATACAGGAGAAGTGATACTGTGCAGTGTATATATACAGGAGGAGTGGTACTGTGCAGTGTATATATACAGGAGGAGTGGTACTGTGCAGTGTATATATACAGGAGAAGTGATACTGTGCAGTGTATATATACAGGAGAAGTGGTACTGTGCAGTGTATATATACAGGAGGAGTGGTACTGTGCAGTGTATATATACAAGAGAAGTGGTACTGTGCAGTGTATATATACAGGAGGAGTGGTACTGTGCAGTGTATATATACAAGAGAAGTGGTACTGTGCAGTGTATATATACAGGAGAAGTGATACTGTGCAGTGTATATATACAGGAGAAGTGGTACTGTGCAGTGTATATATACAGGAGGAGTGGTACTGTGCAGTGTATATACAGGAGAAGTGATACTGTGCAGTGTATATATACACAGGAGAAGTGGTACTGTGCAGTGTATATATACAGGAGGAGTGGTACTGTGCAGTGTATATATACAGGAGGAGTGATACTGTGCAGTGTATATATACAGGAGAAGTGGTACTGTGCAGTGTATATATACAGGAGAAGTGATACTGTGCAGTGTATATATACAGGAGAAGTGGTACTGTGCAGTGTATATATACAGGAGGAGTGGTACTGTGCAGTGTATATATACAGGAGGAGTGATACTGTGCAGTGTATATATACAGGAGAAGTGGTACTGTGCAGTGTATATATACAGGAGGAGTGGTACTGTGCAGTGTATATATACAGGAGTGGTACTGTGCAGTGTCCATATATACAGGAGGAGTGGTACTGTGCAGTATATATATATACAGGAGAAGTGGTACTGTGCAGTGTATATATACAGGAGAAGTGGTACTGTGCAGTGTATATACAGGAGAAGTGGTACTGTGCAGTGTATATATACAGGAGGAGTGGTACTGTGCAGTGTATATATACAGGAGGAGTGGTACTGTGCAGTGTATATATACAGGAGGAGTGGTACTGTGCAGTATATATATATACAGGAGGAGTGGTACTGTGCAGTGTATATATACAAGAGAAGTGGTACTGTGCAGTGTATATATACAGGAGAAGTGGTACTGTGCAGTGTATATATACAGGAGGAGTGGTACTGTGCAGTGTATATATACAGGAGGAGTGGTACTGTGCAGTGTATATATACAAGAGAAGTGGTACTGTGCAGTGTATATATACAGGAGGAGTGGTACTGTGCAGTGTATATATACAAGAGAAGTGGTACTGTGCAGTGTATATATACAGGAGAAGTGATACTGTGCAGTGTATATATACAGGAGGAGTGGTACTGTGCAGTGTATATATACAGGAGGAGTGGTACTGTGCAGTGTATATATACAAGAGAAGTGGTACTGTGCAGTGTATATATACAGGAGAAGTGATACTGTGCAGTGTATATATACAGGAGGAGTGGTACTGTGCAGTGTATATATACAGGAGGAGTGGTACTGTGCAGTGTATATATACAGGAGAAGTGATACTGTGCAGTGTATATATACAGGAGAAGTGGTACTGTGCAGTGTATATATACAGGAGGAGTGGTACTGTGCAGTGTATATATACAAGAGAAGTGGTACTGTGCAGTGTATATATACAGGAGGAGTGGTACTGTGCAGTGTATATATACAAGAGAAGTGGTACTGTGCAGTGTATATATACAGGAGAAGTGATACTGTGCAGTGTATATATACAGGAGAAGTGGTACTGTGCAGTGTATATATACAGGAGGAGTGGTACTGTGCAGTGTATATACAGGAGAAGTGATACTGTGCAGTGTATATATACACAGGAGAAGTGGTACTGTGCAGTGTATATATACAGGAGGAGTGGTACTGTGCAGTGTATATATACAGGAGGAGTGATACTGTGCAGTGTATATATACAGGAGAAGTGGTACTGTGCAGTGTATATATACAGGAGAAGTGATACTGTGCAGTGTATATATACAGGAGAAGTGGTACTGTGCAGTGTATATATACAGGAGGAGTGGTACTGTGCAGTGTATATATACAGGAGGAGTGATACTGTGCAGTGTATATATACAGGAGAAGTGGTACTGTGCAGTGTATATATACAGGAGGAGTGGTACTGTGCAGTGTATATATACAGGAGTGGTACTGTGCAGTGTCCATATATACAGGAGGAGTGGTACTGTGCAGTATATATATATACAGGAGAAGTGGTACTGTGCAGTGTATATATACAGGAGAAGTGGTACTGTGCAGTGTATATACAGGAGAAGTGGTACTGTGCAGTGTATATATACAGGAGGAGTGGTACTGTGCAGTGTATATATACAGGAGGAGTGGTACTGTGCAGTGTATATATACAGGAGGAGTGGTACTGTGCAGTATATATATATACAGGAGGAGTGGTACTGTGCAGTGTATATATACAAGAGAAGTGGTACTGTGCAGTGTATATATACAGGAGAAGTGGTACTGTGCAGTGTATATATACAGGAGGAGTGGTACTGTGCAGTGTATATATACAGGAGGAGTGGTACTGTGCAGTGTATATATACAAGAGAAGTGGTACTGTGCAGTGTATATATACAGGAGAAGTGATACTGTGCAGTGTATATATACAGGAGGAGTGGTACTGTGCAGTGTATATATACAAGAGAAGTGGTACTGTGCAGTGTATATATACAGGAGGAGTGGTACTGTGCAGTGTATATATACAAGAGAAGTGGTACTGTGCAGTGTATATATACAGGAGAAGTGATACTGTGCAGTGTATATATACAGGAGAAGTGGTACTGTGCAGTGTATATATACAGGAGGATTGGTACTGTGCAGTGTATATATACAGGAGGAGTGATACTGTGCAGTGTATATATACAGGAGAAGTGGTACTGTGCAGTGTATATACAGGAGGAGTGGTACTGTGCAGTGTATATATACACAAGAGAAGTGATACTGTGCAGTGTATATATACAGGAGAAGTGGTACTGTGCAGTGCATATATACAGGAGAAGTGGTACTGTGCAGTGTATATACAGGAGTGGTACTGTGCAGTGTATATATACAAGAGAAGTGATACCGTGCAGTGTATATATACAGGAGGAGTGGTACTGTGCAGTGTATATATACAGGAGAAGTGGTACTGTGCAGTGTATATATACAGGAGAAGTGATACCGTGCAGTGTATATATACAGGAGGAGTGGTACTGTGCAGTGTATATATACAGGAGGAGTGGTACTGTGCAGTGTATATAGACAGGAGAAGTGGTACTGTGCAGTGTATATATACAGGAGAAGTGGTACTGTGCAGTGTATATAGACAGGAGGAGTGGTACTGTGCAGTGTATATATACAGGAGGAGTGGTACTGTGCAGTGTATATATACAGGAGGAGTGGTACTGTGCAGTGTATATATACAGGAGGAGTGGTACTGTGCAGTGTATATATACAGGAGGAGTGGTACTGTGCAGTGTATATATACAGGAGGAGTGGTACTGTGCAGTGTATATAGACAGGAGGAGTGGTACTGTGCAGTGTATATATATACAGGAGGAGTGGTACTGTGCAGTGTATATAGACAGGAGGAGTGGTACTGTGCAGTGTATATATACAGGAGGAGTGGTACTGTGCAGTGTATATATACAGGAGGAGTGGTACTGTGCAGTGTATATATACAGGAGGAGTGGTACTGTGCAGTGTATATATACAGGAGGAGTGGTACTGTGCAGTGTATATAGACAGGAGGAGTGGTACTGTGCAGTGTATATAGACAGGAGGAGTGGTACTGTGCAGTGTATATAGACAGGAGGAGTGGTACTGTGCAGTGTATATATACAGGAGAAGTGGTACTGTGCAGTATATATATACAGGAGAAGTGGTACTGTGCAGTGTATATACAGGAGAAGTGGTACTGTGCAGTGTATATATACAGGAGGAGTGGTACTGTGCAGTGTATATATACAGGAGGAGTGGTACTGTGCAGTGTATATATACAGGAGAAGTGGTACTGTGCAGTGTATATATATATATACAGAGTTAGAGCAGATACTTACGGCCATGAAGTATAATTGCGGGATCCTGTGGAATCCGGCGGAGGGATCAGATATCAGGCCATCGTTGCGTTATAGAGGACACGCGTGTAAATATTTACATTCCTCTCTTCACTATCTATACAGGCCGGATGCCTGGAATGTGTAGATTTGCTGGATAATCCCTCTGTGAGCTCTGCCTGTCAGGGCGGGGTATATGGAGATATTACAGGTAGCCCTCGTTAGCGCTGATTGGTGCCGGTCACAGATGACGGTCGTCTCATCCTCACAATCTCCTCCATGAAGACATAAAGTGGCATTTTCTGACATAAAACGAAGTAACGCAGAGATTGAGCTGCAGCAGATTCTAAACTCCAGTGTCATTTCTGCTGTGGACGGAGATCGGACGAGTTCCCGATTCCCCGAGATGAAATCCGACAGAAATGTTTGTGTTCCAGGTCGTCAGCAAATTCCGCAAGTCCAGAAAAAAAAACACATTATTGCCAACGTTTAAAATAAAAAAATATATCCTCACCTCCCCGGCGCTCCTGTAGTGACGCGTCCCCACTCCGCAGGCTGCTCTCGGTACACCCGGCCTCCAATGGTGACGTGTCGTGACAGTGTGTTACAGCGGCAGCCGTCAGATGTGATGAATGTGTACAGAGACCGGGCAGGGAGCGGGGACGTGTCGCCACAGGAGCGCCAGCGGAGGTGAGTATAGTCTATGACCCGCGTGGTCTACTGACGGATCCGCAGGGTGAGGACTCGGAACAACAGGTGTTTTAGGGAGTCGCTGTTCCTTCATTTATCACAGCAGGTGAAGAGTTAATCACCTTTCCATATAATAATAATAAGGGGTCTGGACAACGACTCCCAGCATTGTGTCTCATGGGCGGACCGGCCGGAGAGCAGCGGCGCCTGCCGTCAGGGGAGTGGAGTCAGCCGGATAATCTCAGTCTCAATATCTGGCGCTCAGTTAATAGCAGATATTCATTAGGAGCCGCGCGCCGTAATAAATTATAATCATTTCAAACAAGAATGAAATTAGCGGGTGCCGCGGAAAGAGCCGCTTTTGCCTTAAACACCCTGTAATTTAACTGTCACTTGCAGGAATCTCTCCCCAATCAGCGGCTCACGACAGTCTCATTTATTCATCGATGTTAAATTAATAAAAGGTGCGAATAATGGCGACAACATTCATCATTCCGGCTCATGGAGATTTAGTAAATTATAAGGCATCAAAATTGTACAAAAATGAACCGGCGACTATTCGGCTCCGATATAAATAAACGCTTCTCTTTTCTTTCATCCACTTTGTGCGCTGCGTTCAGGAGCAGGAAGGTGCGATGCTCTGCATATTCTAGACACAAATGATTTCACCTCCGTGTGTATCTGAAGTGACAGATCTGTCAGAATATGCTAAACATGCAGGTGACCGGCTCGTCAGCGGGGGAGGGGGTGACGCTGCACCGCAGATTATGGGAGTCCTGCGCTATACGGGGCGGCCGCAGGCTGGTCCCTGTGCGCAATCATAGCATGAAAAGATCTGCGAGTGTCTAATAGACGAGGGGGGGGGGGGGTTTCTTCTTCAATTTTCCATCATTTTCAAGATCTCTGCTTTTGGTCAGCGAATGGAAACATTCATTGCTTACATTCACAGGATGAAAATCTGTCCTGACCAAGCGCCTAGAAAAATGGCGTGACTGAGCGGAAGCATCGAATGCGCCAGATTTATTAAGAGCGCAGCATATTTTGGTGTAAAGTACAAGAGCCATAAAGTGGCGTCAGGAAGGGAAATGTCCAACATGTCTCGCGGGTCCCACCAAACGTATCAGACAGCGAGCGCCATTGTCATAAATCGGGCGCAGTTTCACGTCTGGTCTAACTTTACATTATTACCAGATCTCCCCCATTGTGCGAATTACATGACGGGTAACCGTTGCAGTGCGAGCGCCGTCGCTATAATTCAGGGGCCGGGCTGTGGGTCAAGATTCCCCCGTGAAACCTTTTAACCCCTTGGGGCCGGGATGGAATACACCAGTGGGGGCGGGGGCCATTAATAAGATGCTGAGGTTGAGTGAACTTTCCACATTGGTGCAGTGTACGTTCCGGATTAGTCGACAGGGAATGATCTCTGGCTCAGGGTCTTGGCCGCTGCTCTCCATTCAAGGGCCAAGTTCTCACTGTGGAGGCGACGCAGAGATTCTGCCCAGAAAGTAATCCAAGCGTTTTGTTTCACGGTCACACAATGATAAAACTACGTCAAAGAGGCCGTAAAACTTCAGCAAAGTCTGCGGGGTCCAGCGGCGTCTCCTCCAGCGAAGGGTAAACGCCAAATACATCAAGTGGAGAACATCATCATCATCCTCATCATCCAGGAGACGCAACAGTAGTCGCTCTCTCTTTCTCTTGCTCTTTCTCTTGCTCGCTTTCTTGCACGCTCTCTCTTGCTCTCTCTGGCTCGCTCTCTTGCATGCTCCCTTTCTCTCTCTCTCTTGCTCTCTCTCTTGCTCTCTCGCCCGCTCTCTTGCTCTTTATCTTGCTCACTACTCTCGCTTGCTCTCTTGCACGCTTTCTCTCTTACTCTCTCTTCCTCTCTCTCTCTCTCTTGCTCTTTCTCTCTCTCTCTCTTGCCCGCTCTCTTGCTCTTTCCCTTGCTCACTCTCGCTTTCTCTCTTGCTCTCTCTCTTTCTTTTGCTCGCTCTCTTGCACGCTCTCTTTCTCTCTCTTGCACGCTTTCTCTCTTACTCTCTCTCTCTCGCTCTTTCTCTTGCTCGCTTTCTTGCACGCTCTCTCTTTCTCTCTATTGCTCTCTCTGGCTCGCTCTCTTGCATGCTCCCTTTCTCTCTCTCTCTTGCTCTCTCGCCCGCTCTCTTGCTCTTTATCTTGCTCACTCTCGCTTGCTCTCTTGCACGCTCTCTCTCGCCCGCTCTCTTGCTCTTTCCCTTGCTCACTCTCGCTTGCTCTCTTACTCTCTCTCTTTCTTTTGCTCGCTCTCTTGCTCACTCTCGCTTGCTCTCTTGCACGCTCTCTTTCTCTCTCTCTTGCACGCTTTCTCTGTTACTCTCTCTCTCTCTCTCTTTCTTTTGCTCGCTCTCTTGCTCACTCTCGCTTGCTCTTGCACACTCTCTTTCTCTCTCTCTCTTACACGCTTTCTCTCTTACTCTCTCTTTCTCTCTCTCTCTCTTGCTCGCTCTCTCTCTTGCTCTCTCACCTGTCTCACAAGATGCACCGTCTTGCGGCCTCTTAGAGTAATGTGCGTTACGACCTCTGCAGAGATCTGTAGACAGACGGATTCTTGGCTCTTTTTGCTGAGGCTTGAGTGACACCTCTTTGGTTTTTCCCCTGAGCTGGGCTGCGGAGAGGAATCCATCCAGACACGATTCCCCGACCTCCCCGTGATCACCATTTATCAAGAACAAATATGGGTGAAACGTGAGCAGTAATGAGCGGTCGTAACAATGATCTCGCCACGTAAATGAGATAAATGGATCGTGAATACATAAAAAACGGCGCAGTCACAGGAAAGGTTGGCGACCGCGCTGCACTAATGTCCGCGATATATAACCTGCTGCACACGGACCCGTCCACCACAAATCTGCAGCTGTACCGGGAGCCAACATGGCCGCAGTTACGTGTCCTCTACGGTGTCACATCATGACATCCGGCCACAGGTTTTGGTTACAACCTACGAGAAAATGTTGTCTATATACAGCCGGTTACTGGAAGACGCCTTAATTGTGGAGTCTTGTGGTTGGAGCGATGTCATTCTGTGTCGATGATCTGATAAGTTTAACGGCAGGTTCACATCCCGAATTTCTACCCACAGGAGACTTTTTACTTCTCACCTTCCCAGGATCCAAAATCACTTGTACAATGCAAAGTGTGAACCTTACAAAGCATCGAAACGCAGCAGGTGCGGCCCCATAACCGGTGACGGTCCGAAAACAGCAGCCACAGGTGGCCAGAGGGGCGCATGACTAGATAATAAATGGCAGTTACATTGTGACCGGTGAAGAAGCGGCGATCCATTATTTATTACCCTGAAAGGCTTTTTCTAGAAAGTGTGATCTCTTTTGTCAGGCTCTGGCCAGATGCCCAACGAGAGCGGCTCGGATAAGACGTATTTAATGCGTGCCCACAGGACGGCATGAGGCTTGATTGGCAGGGAGCAGAGGGCGCCTTTTGATGGTGCGATGTAACAAGCCGTTCCAGCTCCTGTCTGTTCGGGGCGATGCTTCCACATTACCTATTCAGACACACTGCGGCCGCTGCTTTACGATTTGGCTCTGGTTTGGCTCAGTGGGGGCCGCGCTACAGACGAGGACGCTGATGAAATAAAAAAATGTGCTTCTCGTCCCAGACAAGCCGGTTGTGTGAATGAAGATTGGGCACGGTGACCTGGATGCCATTAGTGGAGGATCTAGAGGCGGGAGGCGAGTGATGTGCGGCCAGATTATGGCGATTCACAATCTGACAAGTGAAATATGGATCAGCGGAGCCTGTGACGCGGGGCCAGGAACGAGCGGTGACATATCAGAGCTTCATCCCCCGCCCCCCGGGACCCCAAAACATGTAAGTGCTTCAATGGAAAAGGAAACTTTGAAAACGAACTCAGGGAAAAAGTTGCTATAGAATCTCAATAAAAGTCCTGGACACAACGAGCCCAGAACCAGAACCAGAACCGCTGCAACGTCCATCATCGATCGCCACGCTGGAGATGTCCCGCTCATAACTTCCTCCAGTGCTCCGGAGCCTCCACAGAAAACACGACCGATGGATATGAAACGACAGGATCCTAAATCAGGACTCGTCTCCGGTGTCCAGACCCGGCCGTTATTACAGCTCCGCTCCATTATCAGTGACTCCACCTTCACTGCATTGTCTATTGAGGTCTGAGGTAGTCTGAATCCGGGGGTCAGGAAACTGCTGCACATAGGGGAGGGGCCTAGACACGGGGGAGGGGCCTGGAGAAAAGATTTTAGAAGATGAGTCGGGATAATGAGGGTGATGGAGGGCGACATTTCTGACATCACTGGTTCATTAACGCACAGAAAATAAATATTATGTATAAATCCAACAATATGAGGGGCGCGCCGACCGCACTGCGCCATTGTTACGCTTTATTCTTCGATTTACAAGATGCTGTAACAATGGCGCATTGATCACGTACATATTGGACATGCTGCAGAGTTTTCCACCACGAATGTTGCAGAAAATCTTTGACGAATCCGCATCAATATCCGAAACAGAAACGGAAGCTGCGTACAGAACACCTGCAGCGCGCTATCAAGTCTGCGCTGATTTTTCCCGCTATTTGTGGACGGGATTTTAGAGCCTGTGTCGTCCTGTAAACTGCTGCGGACTTTGTGCGGAATCCGTCCTGTAAATTCCCCCTCATTAGCGGCGCACTCCGGCGTCTTTTTTAGCATGCATTAAATCATTGTACTTAGGTGCTGACATTTTGCGTCCTGGAGACGGAGCAGAAAATAATACATTTGCCGTGTTCGGTGAATAAGTCGCGGACGCGTCGTTCTCCTTACTTACAGCCGGACACGGTCTAATGGCGCTTTTACAGGTAAGGTTACCATTCAGCCTAATGCAGTGCCCTCTGTGCTACGAGTCCATTTTCATTCATTACCACGGTCAAAAGCACTTAAGGCACTTTCAGACCCCGTTGGCGAACAGCGGGGACGGCGCGGGAAGTGAAGACAAATAACACTGAAGTTCATCACTGGGGAAATCTCCGCTTCCTCTCCTAAACAACCGGACAATTCTCCTGCGTAAGAAACCTCCAAATTTCAAGCGTCTCCAGCAGAAAACGAGCGTCTTAACTGTTTCCTTACTGGAGAGCAGCCGGGAGTCTGACCCGAGGAGTTCAGGGGATGTCGTGGATCTCAATCTTAGTAAATAGATGATAAATAACCAGCAAGATCCATACATTTTATATCTTGCTGCATTACAGATCCAATTGGCCAATGAGCGAGCGTTTGATTGTTCATCGGTGGATCACTAACCTTGTTACACAGGGCAATGATTGCAGATGAACATTCATACAAACGCTCGTACGCCCGATTATTGGCCAAAGTAAAGGGCCTTGACTATCCAACCTCACCTAGTCTATCAGCAGTATAATAGAGCGGTCATTATCTCCCCTGCCCGCTAATGATAATGAGATGACTCTGCTGATCCTGTGCCAGTATATACAGCAAAGCTGACAAGTGAGCGACAGAGAACAGGAAATGTCAGTTTATTGTGACACTCTAGTGGCCAGTGTGAAAACTGCAATATTTTACGATTTTTTCTTTTACACGGAAGGTCACATATGATACATTCCCTTTGAGATGGGGTCCTGAATCTTGTATCATCCAGCATCTGGAGCATTGGTGATACATCCCCTGGTCCCATATCATCGTATAACTGCAGATTCGCTCCTTGGGCCTTCGGATGGTTAAAGCACGTCACCCAGATTTACCAGAACCAGACAAAATGAAAGTACAATTTTTCACGGCTTTCTCGTGATCGTCGTGTGATGAAAAGTTGAACAAGTTTCTAATAGACTTTGAGGGCAGTTTATTAATAGTGTTTTATTTGCCAGTCTTAATCTGAAGAGCGCTGGAGTAACATGCGCCTAATAAATAAACACGCTGTAAATTAGGCGCATTTACGGACGACTGTGCACTACGAGCTGGAATAGATTTGCGCTATAATTTCCCCCAGTTTCCATTACCCAGCCTTTCCACTAAGCCCTGCCCGCTATTACGGAAAGTCTCGTGAGGGGTGTAAATGACCCAAAAATTTATATTTTTGTGCAACTTGTGACTTCTGAAGCCTCTACCTACGACTGGTGTAGAAAAAATAACAAATCCCCCCCTCCCTTTGTGTTTCAATCTCTCATCATTTTTAAGATCTGCTTGTTGTCAGTGACTGGGTGACATTCCCGTCCTGACCTAAAACTTTTCACTGACAAGATGCAGAGATATTTAACATGGTACGAAAAAGAGAAAGTTGCAGAACTTTTCATTAAGCAACGATTCCGGGACGGGGCCAGTAACCACCTGAGGACGGCTGTGGGGATTATGTACCAGGGGGGGCCGCGCTCTTCTTATATAGAGGGTTGTTCGTGCCGCTCGGTGGTGGGTTCGATCCGCCAGCGTCCCCCGTTCTTCTCTGCTGCTCAAATGATATCTCATCTTCTGCCGGAGTCTCAGCACTTAAGGGGTTTATGATACATGGAGATTGCGGCGCCAGATGACACGTCGTTCCAGCTTTTAATGCCAACTGTTCCATGAACTTGCACTGGCATCTTCTCTGAAGGGAATCGCTAGTCGACCCGCACAATTAGACATGAGATGAGCGCGGGGCTGGCAGCTACTTGGCACAGACGTCGCTTCATGGAAGACGGACAGAAGTGTCAGCGAGAAGTCCACAGGGCCGTGCGGGGAGAGTCACACAGCGCCGACCTCTGTCTCCTTTGTTCTGCGTGCTCAGGTCTACACTCTCGTCCGCAGCCGTTTTTCTTGTGCGTTCTGAGCCGCGTGATATTCGGAGGGAAGTTGCGTCGTTTTATTTATTTATTATTTATCGTTTTGGTTATTGTTTCCGACCAAACAAAAACAAGAAACTTCCAAATATCATTTAGCAGCGCGGCGTCCACCGCACGAGGGGGAGAAGAAACAGGGTCAGATCTCAGAAATGTCAGAAGGAAATGTTATCGATCAGATTCATCAAAGAGACTTCTCTCCGGATACCGATCGCCTTTTACAGGGAGGACGAGTCAAAGAAGAAAGGAGATCGCCTGATGAAACACCGCAATGGCTTCACAACTATGTGGGGGGTGGCACTGATGTAGCAGAGCTGAACCTGTCACGTTGCGGCTGCACTCCATTTACTGAGCAGAGTTGTCGCTTTCCCTTCAGTAAATCCTCGCTCATTCTTCATATTAGAGCTGTTATTTGATGCTCCACCCGGACCCCCTGGGGGTCCCCTAAAGTCAAGCTCCGTCTTAACAGTCAAGTGAATTGACATTACAATGAATTCCTTTATTCCGACCATTCTTACTATTCGCCATGTCTGAACGCGGTCTAATGTGGAAGCAGCGAGGAGACTCCTCTGATTATTGAAGTGCTATATTTTGGGTTCCTGTTCTTTCCTATGACCTTCCAATAATCCAGAATATTTGATAATCTAGCGCTTCCAGGATCCATTGTTTCCGGATTAAAGGGCTTCATCTATTAAACAGCAATTCTGTGATATAAAACATCTGCGGCGGAGACATCGGACGTGTTCAGAGTCTTGACGACGCCCCGTGGACTCGGCATTTTTCCGCGGTGCCGCTCACAGTTTGGAGATTTCCGTTTCTCTGTTTCGCCTCCTGCACACACGGTTTTTGTCTAATGCTTTATACTGCAGAGTGTTCCGTTTTGGTGGCGTTTTTTATTTAGTGTCATTTTGTACATGGGGTTCATCTACAGAGACGCCCATGAAAAAAGCGAAAAGCCGTATCCAGAGCGCGTCGTGACAAAAACGCCACAAACCAGAACGCTGCGTATGAAGTGTTTTATATATTTCACTATAGACTTTAAAATAATACTTGGTCGCAGCGTTTTTCATCTCACATAACGCAGTGAAAAACGCCAACGAAAGATGCAGCAAAACGCTGAGTGTGAATTACGCCTTGTGCTCTTGGACCCTCTGTGATTCCCCTGCAGCGCTCACGTGTACACGACCGCCGTCCATGCTCTCCATGACCACGACCAATAAAGTAAAAAACACCCCTAATGTCACTTAAAGGGGAACAGCGGACAGAGCGGTGGACAGAACCGCCGGTTACCACGGCATAAACCGCGCAATCTCCGGGATGACGGTGTAAGCGCCGGATCAGCCAGACGTCTCCCACAACGCCGTATTTATAGACCCGCCACCTCTTCATGCATCAGGCGGTTTCCAATGTTCCAGAATAAAGGTCGTCCGCTCTGAGGCCGCCGGATTATCCAGTCCCACAACTCAATATTAGTTTGAATTTCATTTTTCATTGGTGCCGGTTGATTCCCAGAGATGGAAATGAGATTTTAATTCCCAGTAATGATGTCAATCTGTTATCTGTGTGATGGAGACGTTATGTATGGACGTGCGGGCGGCTCTAGGTGCTCCTCAGCCTGTGTGGGGAGTTACAGCGGCTCAGGCGTTCTTATTAAACAGCTGCACATTATGCCGGGACACCTCTCTGCCTCCGACAAACAGACGGGCCGCAGTAGCAGCAGCACTTCACCACTTAAACTGCAGCAACAACCAGATTTCAGCAGCTGCGGCAAAGTCTCCGAGGCACCAACCTGTTGACCCTCTCAATTGCAGATCCTCAATTCGAGTTCTCATTAGCCGGTTTATTCTCATGACCTCAGGGACCTTCCTGTTTCTTTCAATATGTGGGTTAAATATATTTGCTGCTCATAAACCCTCATTACTTTGCACCAGAACGTTTCATCTCGAAGCTTCCAGGCCGCCAAAGGGCAAACAAATAGTCCGATTTCTATGGGAAGGAGAGTGTAATACAAGTGACCCCTGTGCCCGGGTTATAGGACCCCTTACACAACGTCCAATCCAGGCACTGACTATGACATAGACTGCGGTACACTGATCCATACTGGAAGCCAGAAGACCCAAACATGAATGACAACCCAACCACCATAACTATCTCCATCCACCACTGCCGCCCACATCTACCACTGCCGCCCACCACTGCCGCCCACGTCTACCACTGCCACCCACCACTGCCACCCACATCTACCACTGCCGCCCACATCTACCACTGCTGCCCACCACTGCCGCCCACGTCTACCACTGCCACCCACATCTACCACTGCCACCCACATCTACCACTGCCACCCACCACTGCCACCCACATCTACCACTGCCGCCCACCAATGCCGCCCACATCTACCACTGCCGTCAACCACTGCCGCCCACGTCTACCACTGCCGCCCACATCTACCACTGCCACCCACCACTGCTGCCCACATCTACCACTGCCGCCCACATCTACCACTGCTGCCCACCACTGCCGCCCACGTCTACCACTGCCACCCACATCTACCACTGCCACCCACATCTACCACTGCCACCCACCACTGCCACCCACATCTACCACTGCCGCCCACCAATGCCGCCCACATCTACCACTGCCGTCAACCACTGCCGCCCACGTCTACCACTGCCGCCCACATCTACCACTGCCACCCACCACTGCTGCCCACATCTACCACTGCCGCCCACATCTACCACTGCCGCCCACCACTGCCGACCACATCTACCACTGCCACCCAGATCTACCACTGCCGCCCACATCTACCACTGCCGCCCACGTCTACCACTAATCTCTATATCTACCACTGCCAACAATATATCACAGCCGTCTATGTCTCACATTATCTTTCATGCCTGCCATTGACTTTCATGCCTACAACTGCTTTAGTTTACCATTCCCTAACCTACCGACCACTGTACACTGATGCCCAATTACATACCCCATTTGACACTGCTTACCTACACTACTTCTGCCCGATATTACTGCTTACCCATCTACCACAGCCCACACTGACTATTGCCTTCTCATCTGCACCTACTATACTGTTCATCTACCCCTGCCCACCCCATTTACTGCTACTCACCCCACCATTGCTTGCTCCATTTAGCACATCTTACCCCACTGTATTTGCCATCAGGTCACATCTCAGGTGTTTGGTCAGATATTCTGCGCTGAATCTCCCGGCTGTTTTATGTGCTCTACAAAGAGGCCTCACAGCTCGGCAGACACACAGGAACGTTTCATACAAGATGCGGGGGTCTCTAACAAAACCTAATGTTCTGCTGAGAAGAATTGCTGAAGGTTCCCCACCAGGTTATTATCAGTCAGAGGCTATAAAATGATTAGAACGGGTCTGTTTGATGTAATCCGGAAATTAATGTCCTGTGAATTACGGGACATTGAGAAGCGTCCGTCCGCTGAAGGAGAATACGAATAATTGATTGTCGCCGTCCAATCAAGAGAATTGACTTAACAACAGAGGAGACCTTAACAGAACGGACAGAAGAGAATGTAACGCAACGTGACAACGCAACGAGCCAATCTGAGCCCTTTACTGTGAACTAAAAATCCTTCCTGACAGCCGGCATCTGGTCAGTATCACACTCCAAGTATCATTGTTAGAACTTTAATGGGACTATTTTTTTATTTCAGCAACAGAAAATTGCTAAAGGCACAAAATACTATTCATGCAGCATTGGCGCGCCTCAAGTGCCAAGATACGGAGCCATGCCAATGTCCAACATATTAATCCAGCTGTTGTTATCTGATCTACGGCTCATAAAGAAGCGTTTGTCAAGGGTTAACTGTGTTTGGTATTGTACAGCTGCTCCGAGGCTGTACAGATCAGCAACGTATTTCAGGTCTTCAGTGCGGCCCGCGAGACGGCGGTCGTAGAAAGTAAAAAAAAAAGAAAGAAATTCACAAACAAACATCTCAATTCATATAGTCAAGTGTGTGCCCAGATACCCCCGAGTCTCCAATTATATGCCCCAGCCCCAGGATGGAAAGTCAAGCCATGCCAATGGAACAGATATCATTTATCGCGTATTTCCAACAGCCGTCGCCATAGTAACACGCCGAGAATTCTTTTCCAGCTATTGACAATTAAGTACTTCTCAGCCTCTCCATATCCCACTCGTTTCCCGCAGGCTACAGAACCCTCAGAAGAACACGATGCACTCACCGTCCTGCTCCGTCTTCGTCATCTCTTCCAGTTTCTTCTGTTTCAGAGTGTCCACCACATCGGCCAGGCTTCCCTTGCGACGTTCAGGAGTCCCAAAGTTAACACTGTTCATAAGATCGCTGCGGTCGCGAGCCCCTTCGTCGGGCTTGTGTGGTGAGGTAGACGTAGATCGGAAGGAATAGAGGGAACGTAATTTATTGCTGTCCAGGTCCTGTGGAAAGAAACATCCGAGTCAAAACCAAGAAATGCCACAAATGATAAAGAACTATAAACCTAAAGAAGAACATGAAGGGACCTCTCTAAACCGTCCCTGCGAGGGGGAAATAATCTCCTCCGCACATTCTACTTCCTGTCAGTCTCTTGGAGGGCTCCGCAGGGGCGGGACACTTACTGTCTCAGACTTCTCATAGGGAGGAATTTGTCTATTTCGTTTATTGACTTTCTTTCAGCTTTGATATAATAGTTATGTAGGTTCAATGAACTCCCATAAAGAACCCCAAGATCTCGTCACAAAATATAGAGGGGCACATTTATAAACCGGTTGCGGGATGTATACTTGGAGAGTGGATGGTGCAGTAATGCACGCCATGTTTATAAAGACTTCTTTTTTTTTTACATGGATTTTTTTGTAGTCGTCGGGCCGTGGTGTCACTTTTCTTTGAGAAAACCATCGCTGCACCACAAAACGTGAATAAAGCCTAAACGGCCGACTAAGCATTTCCCTATAACAATCGGAGACTTCATTCATTTTGCGGCTGGATCATTCAGATAATTTTTGAGATAATAATCTTTACCTAAATCCCCCTCCAACTCCGGCTCCTCACATAATGCAAAAAACACCAAACACAAAGAAAAACTTCTTCAACTTTGTATCTACAAATCTACAACTTCTTCTCCTTTTAATCCAATCAAACTGAATGACTATTGTATGAAATCATCGTCATCATCATCACCGTCAACATCATCATCGCCATAGTCATCACTATCATTACCATCATCATCACTATAATTACCATTGTCACCATCACTATAATTACCATTGTCACCATCACCATCACTATCATTACCATCGTCACCATCACTATCATTACCATCACCATCGTCACCATCACGATCACTATCATTATCATTACCATCGTCATCACTATCATTACCATCATCACTATAATTACCATTGTCACCATCACCATCATTACCATCGTCACCATCACCATCACTATCATTACCATCGTCACCATCACCATCATTACCATCGTCACCATCACCATCACTATCATTACCATCGTCACCATCACCATCATTACCATCGTCACCATCACCATCACTATCATTACCATCGTCACCATCACCATCACTATCATTATCATTACCATCGTCATCACTATCATTACCATCATCATCATCACTATAATTACCATTGTCACCATCACCATCACTATCATTACCATCGTCACCATCACTATCATTACCATCACCATCGTCACCATCATGATCACTATCATTATCATTACCATCGTCATAACTATCATTACCATCATCATCACTATAATTACCATTATCATCATCACTATTATTACCATCATCATCACTATTATTACAATTGTCACCATCACCATCATTACCATCGTCATCACCATCACTATCATTACCATCATCATCACCATCATTACCATCGTCATCATCACTATCACTATCATTACCATCGTCATCATCACCATCACCATCATTACCATCACCATCACTATCATTACCATCGTCACCATCACCATCACTATCATTACCATCATTATCATCACCATCACCATCATTACCATTACCATCATCACCATCACTATCATTACCATCGTCACCATCACTATCATTATCATCGTCATCATCACCATCACTATCATTACCATCGTCACCATCACTATCATTACCATCGTCACCATCACTATCATTACCATTGTCATCATCACCATCACTATCATTACCATCGTCATCATCACCATCACTATCATTACCATTGTCATCATCACCATCACTATCATTACTATCACTATCATTACCATCACTATCATTACTATCACTATCATTACCATCACTATCATTACCATCACTATCATTACCATCACTATCATTACCATCGTCATCACTATCATTACCATCGTCACCATCACCATCATTACCATCACCATCATTACCATCGTCACAGTCACCATAACTATCATTACCATCGTCATCATCACCATCACTATCATTACCATCGTCACCATCACCATAATTACCATCGTCACATTCACCATCACTATCATTACCATCGTCACCATCACCATCACTATCATTACCATCGTTATCACTATCATTACCATCATCATCACTATAATTACCATTGTCACCATCACTATCATTACCATCGTCATCACCATCACTATCATTACCATCGTCACCATCACCATCATTACCATCGTCACCGTCACCATCATTACCATCGTCACCATCACCATTACTATCATTACCATCACCATCACTATCATTACCATCGTCATCACTATCATTACCATCATCATCACTATAATTACCATTGTCACCATCACTATCATTATCATCGTCATCACTATAATTACCATCATCATCATCACTATCATCATCACTATCATTACCATCACCATCATTACCATCGTCACCATCACCATCACTATCATTACCATCATCATCACTATCATTACCATCACCATCATTACCATCGTCACCATCACCATCACTATCATTACCATCACCATCACTATCATTACCATCGTCTCGTCACCATCACCATCATTACCATCGTCATCATCACCATCACCATCATTACCATCGTCACTATCACTATCATCACTATCATTACCATCGTCATCATCACCATCACTATCATTACCATAGTCAACACTATCATTATTATCATCATCACTATAATTACCATCATCATCACTATAATTACCATCATCATCATCATCACTATCATTACCATCATCATCACTATCATTACCATAGTCACCATAACCATCACTATCATTACCATCACCATCACTATCATTACCATTGTCATCATCACCATCACTATCATTACCATTGTCACCATCACGATCATTACCATTGTCACCATCACCATCACTATCATTACCATCGTCATCATCACCATCACTACCATCATCATCACTATCATTACCATCATCATCATCACTATAATTACCATCATCACTATCATTACCATCATCACCATCATTACCATCGTCATCACTATCATTACCATCGTCATCACTATCATTACCATCATTATCATTACTATCATCATCACTATCATTACCATCACCATCATTACCATCGTCACCATCACCATCACTATCATTACCATCAGCATCACTATCATTACCATCGTCTCGTCACCATCACCATCATTACCATCGTCATCATCACCATCATTACCATCGTCACTATCATTACCATCACTATCATTACCATCGTCATCATCACCATCACTATCATTACCATCGTGAACACTATCATTATTATCATCATCACTATAATTACCATCATCATCATCACTATCATTACCATCATCATCATCACTATAATTACCATTGTCACCATCACCATCACTATCATTACCATCACCATCACTATCATAACCATCGTCACCATCACTATCATCATCACCATCACTATCATTACCATCGTCACTATCACTATCATTACCATCACCATCACTATCATTATCATCGTCATCATCACCATCACTATCATTACCATCATCATCATCACCATCACTATCATTACCATCACTATCATTACCATCACCATCATTACCATCACTATCACTATCATTACCATCGTCATCATCAGCATCGCTACCATCACTATCATTACAATCATCATCACTATAATTACCATCATCATCATCACTATCATTACCATCATCATCACTATAATTACCATCATCATCATCATCACTATCATTACCATCATCATCACTATAATTACCATTGTCACCATAACCATCACTATCATTACCATCGTCACCATCACCATCACTATAATTACCATCGTCATCATCACCATCACTATCATTACCATCACCATCACTATCATTACCATCGTCACCATCACCATCACTATCATTACCATCGTCATCATCACCATTACTATTGTCACCATCACTATCATTACCATCACCATCACTATCATTACCATCGCCACCATCACCATTACTATCATTACCATCACCATCATTACCATCACCATCACTATCATTACCATCGTCATCATCACCATCGCCACCATCACTATCATTACCATCATCATCACTATAATTACCATCATCACCATCATCATCATCACTATCATTACCATCATCATCACTATAATTACCATCATCATTATCACTATCATTACCATCATCACTATAATTACCATTGTCACCATAACCATCACTATCATTACCATCACCATCACCTTCACTATCATTACCATCGTCACCATCACTATCCTTACCATCGTCATCATCACCATCACTATCATTACCATCACCATCACTATAATTACCATCGTCACCATTACCATCACTATCATTACCATCGTCATCATCACCATTACTATCGCCACCATCACTATCATTACCATCACCATCATTACCATCATCATCACTATCATTACCATCGTCAACACTATCATTATTATTATCATCATCACTATAATTACCATCATCATCATCACTATCATTACCATCATCATCATCACTATAATTACCATTGTCACCATCACCATCACTATCATTACCATCGTCACCATCACTATCATTACCATCGTCATGATCACCATCACTATCATTACCATCGTCACCATCACTATCATTACCATCACCATCACTATCATTACCATCGTCACCATCACCATCACTACCATCGTCATCATTACCATCGCCACCATCACCATCATTACCATCGTCATCACTATCATTACCATCATCATCACTATAATTACTATCATAATCATCATCATCACTATCATCATCACTATCATTACCATCATCACTATAATTACCATTGCCACCTTCACCATCACTATCATTACCATCACCATCACCTTCACTATCTTTACCATCGTCACCATCACCATTTTTACCATCGTCATCATCACCATCACTATCATTACCATCGTCATCATCACCATCACTATCATTACCATCGTCATCATCACCATCACTATCATTACCATCACTATCATTACCATCGTCATCATCACCATCACTATCATTACCATCATCACCATTACTATCTTTACCATCGCCTCCATCACCATCACTATCATTACCATCACCATCATTACCATCACCATCACTATTATTACCATCGTCATCATCACCATCGCCACCATCACTATCATTACCATCATCATCACTATAATTACCATCATCACCATCATCATCATCACTATCATTACCATCATCATCACTATAATTACCATCATCATCATCACTATCATTACCATCATCATCACTATAATTACCATTGTCACCATAACCATCACTATCATTACCATCACCGTCACCTTCACTATCATTACCATCGTCACCATCACTATCCTTACCATCGTCATCATCACCATCACTATCATTACCATCACCATCACTATAATTACCATCGTCACCATTACCATCACTATCATTACCATCGTCATCATCACCATCACTATCATTACCATCACTATCATTAACATCGCCACCATCACTATCATTACCATCACCATCATTACCATCATCATCACCATTACTATCGTCACCATCACTATCATTACCATCACCATCACTATCATTAACATCGCCACCATCACTATCATTACCATCACCATCATTACCATCATCATCACTATCATTACCATCGTCAACACTATCATTATTATTATCATCATCACTATAATTACCATCATCATCATCACTATCATTACCATCATCATCATCACTATAATTACCATTGTCACCATCACCATCACTATCATTACCATCGTCACCATCACTATCATTACCATCGTCATGATCACCATCACTATCATTACCATCGTCACCATCACTATCATTACCATCACCATCACTATCATTACCATCGTCACCATCACCATCACTACCATCGTCATCATTACCATCGCCACCATCACCATCATTACCATCGTCATCACTATCATTACCATCATCATCACTATAATTACTATCATAATCATCATCATCACTATCATCATCACTATCATTACCATCATCATCACTATAATTACCATTGCCACCTTCACCATCACTATCATTACCATCACCATCACCTTCACTATCTTTACCATCGTCACCATCACCATTTTTACCATCGTCATCATCACCATCACTATCATTACCATCGTCATCATCACCATCACTATCATTACCATCGTCATCATCACCATCATTACCATCACTATCATTACCATCGTCATCATCACCATCACTATCATTACCATCATCACCATTACTATCTTTACTATCGTCACCATCACCATCACTATCATTACCATCACCATCACTATCATTACCATCACCATCACTATAATTACCATCATCACCATCATCATCATCACTATCATTACCATCATCATCACTATAATTACCATCATCACCATCATCATCATCATCATCACTATCATTACCATCATCATCACTATAATTACCATCATCATCATCACTATCATTACCATCATCATCACTATAATTACCATTGTCACCATAACCATCACTATCATTACCATCACCATCACCTTCACTATCATTACCATCGTCACCATCACTATCCTTACCATCGTCATCATCACCATCACTATCATTACCATCACCATCACTATAATTACCATCGTCACCATTACCATCACTATCATTACCATCGTCATCATCACCATTACTATCGTCACCATCACTATCATTACCATCACCATCACTATCATTAACATCGCCACCATCACTATCATTACCATCACCATCATTACCATCATTATCACTATCATTACCATCGTCAACACTATCATTATTATTATCATCATCACTATAATTACCATCATCATCATCACTATCATTACCATCATCATCATCACTATAATTACCATTGTCACCATCACCATCACTATCATTACCATCGTCACCATCACTATCATTACCATCGTCATGATCACCATCACTATCATTACCATCGTCACCATCACTATCATTACCATCACCATCATTACCATCGTCACCATCACCATCACTACCATCGTCATCATTACCATCGCCACCATCACCATCATTACCATCGTCATCACTATCATTACCATCATCATCACTATAATTACTATCATAATCATCATCATCACTATCATCATCACTATCATTACCATCATCATCACTATAATTACCATTGCCACCTTCACCATCACTATCATTACCATCACCATCACCTTCACTATCTTTACCATCGTCACCATCACCATTTTTACCATCGTCATCATCACCATCACTATCATTACCATCGTCATCATCACCATCACTATCATTACCATCGTCATCATCACCATCACTATCATTACCATCACTATCATTACCATCGTCATCATCACCATCACTATCATTACCATCATCACCATTACTATCTTTACTATCGTCACCATCACCATCACTATCATTACCATCACCATCACTATCATTACCATCACCATCACTATCATTACCATCGCCACCATCACTATCATTACCATCGTCACTATCACCATCACTATCATTACCATTGTCATCATCACCATCACTATCATTACCATTACCATCATTACCATCACCATCATTACCATCATCACCATCACCATCACTATCATTACCATCGTCACCATCATCATCATTACCATCGTCATCACTATCATTACCATCGTCACCATCACTATCATTACCATCGTCACCATCACTATCATTACCATCGTCACCATCACCATCATTACCATCGTCACCATCACCATCATTACCATCGTCACCATCACTATCATTACCATCGTCACCATCACCATCACTATCATTACCATCGTCATCATCGCCATCACTATCATTACCATCGTCACCATCACCATCATTACCATCGTCACCATCACCACCATCGTCACCATCACCATCATTACCATCGTCATCACTATCATTACCATCACTATCATTACCATCGTCCCCATCACCATCACTATCATTACCATTGTCACCATCACCATCACTATCATTACCATCGTCACCATCACCATCACTATCATTACCATCGTCACCATCACCATCATTACCATCGTCACCATCACCATCACTATCATTACCATCGTCACCATCACTATCATTACCATCTCATCATCACCATCACTGTCATTACCATCGTCACCATCACCATCATTACCATCGTCACCATCACTATCATTACCATCGTCACCATCACCATCATTACCATCGTCATCACTATCATTACCATCACTATCATTACCATCGTCCCCATCACCATCACTATCATTACCATCGTCACCATCACCATCACTATCATTACCATCGTCACCATCACCATCACTATCATTACCATCACTATCATTACCATCATCATCATCATCACCATCACTATCATTACCATCGTCCCCATCACCATCACTATCATTACCATTGTCACCATCACCATCACTATCATTACCATCGTCACCATCACCATCACTATCATTACCATCGTCACCATCACCATCATACCATCGTCACCATCACCATCACTATCATTACCATCGTCACCATCACTATCATTACCATCGTCATCATCACCATCACTATCATTACCATCGTCACCATCACCATCATTACCATCGTCACCATCACTATCATTACCATCGTCACCATCACCATCATTACCATCGTCATCACTATCATTACCATCACTATCATTACCATCGTCCCCATCACCATCACTATCATTACCATCGTCACATCACCATCACTATCATTACCATCGTCACCATCACCATCACTATCATTACCATCACTATCATTACCATCATCATCATCATCACCATCACTATCATTACCATCGTCACCATCACCATCATTACCATCGTCACCATCACCATCACTATCATTACCATCATCATCATGACCATCACTATCATTACCATCGTCACCATCACCATCACTATCATTACCATCATCACCATTACTATCTTTACTATCGTCACCATCACCATCACTATCATTACCATCACCATCACTATCATTACCATCACCATCACTATCATTACCATCGCCACCATCACTATAATTACCATCGTCACTATCACCATCACTATCATTACCATTGTCATCATCAACATCACTATCATTACCATTACCATCACCATCATTACCATCGTCACCATCACTATGATTACCATTGTCACCATCACTATCATTACCATCGTCACCATCATCATTACCATCATCATCACTATCATTACCATCACTATCATTACCATCGTCCCCATCACCATCCTTACCATCGTCACCATCACTATCATTACCATCGTCACCATCACCATCACTATCATTACCATCACTATCATTACCATCATCATCACCATCACTATCATTACCATCGTCACCATCACCATCATTACCATCGTCACCATCACCATCACTACCATCATGACCATCACTATCATACCATCGTCACCATCACCATCACTATCATTACCATCATCACCATTACTATCTTTACTATCATCACCATCACCATCACTATCATTACCATCACCATCACTATCATTACCATCACCATCACTATCATTACCATCGCCACCATCACTATAATTACCATCGTCACTATCACCATCACTATCATTACCATTGTCATCATCAACATCACTATCATTACCATTACCATCATTACCATCACCATCATTACCATCGTCACCATCACTATGATACCATCGTCACCATCACTATCATTACCATCGTCACCATCATCATACCATCATCATCACTATCATTACCATCACCATCATTACCATCGTCACCATCACCATCACTATCATTACCATCACCATCACTATCATTACCATCGTCTCGTCACCATCACCATCATTACCATCGTCATCATCACCATCACCATCATTACCATCGTCACTATCACTATCATCACTATCGTCATCATCACCATCACTATCATTACCATAGTCAACACTATCATTATTATCATCATCACTATAATTACCATCATCATCACTATAATTACCATCATCATCATCATCACTATCATTACCATCATCATCACTATCATTACCATAGTCACCATAACCATCACTATCATTACCATCACCATCACTATCATTACCATTGTCATCATCACCATCACTATCATTACCATTGTCACCATCACGATCATTACCATTGTCACCATCACCATCACTATCATTACCATCGTCATCATCACCATCACTACCATCATCATCACTATCATTACCATCATCATCATCACTATAATTACCATCATCACTATCATTACCATCATCACCATCATTACCATCGTCATCACTATCATTACCATCGTCATCACTATCATTACCATCATTATCATTACTATCATCATCACTATCATTACCATCACCATCATTACCATCGTCACCATCACCATCACTATCATTACCATCAGCATCACTATCATTACCATCGTCTCGTCACCATCACCATCATTACCATCGTCATCATCACCATCATTACCATCGTCACTATCATTACCATCACTATCATTACCATCGTCATCATCACCATCACTATCATTACCATCGTGAACACTATCATTATTATCATCATCACTATAATTACCATCATCATCATCACTATCATTACCATCATCATCATCACTATAATTACCATTGTCACCATCACCATCACTATCAATACCATCACCATCACTATCATAACCATCGTCACCATCACTATCATCATCACCATCACTATCATTACCATCGACACTATCACTATCATTACCATCACCATCACTATCATTATCATCGTCATCATCACCATCACTATCATTACCATCATCATCATCACCATCACTATCATTACCATCACTATCATTACCATCACCATCATTACCATCACTACACTATCATTACCATCGTCATCATCAGCATCGCTACCATCACTATCATTACAATCATCAACACTATAATTACCATCAATCATCATCACTATCATTACCATCATCATCACTATAATTACCATCATCATCATCATCACTATCATTACCATCATCATCACTATAATTACCATTGTCACCATAACCATCACTATCATTACCATCGTCACCATCACCATCACTATAATTACCATCGTCATCATCACCATCACTATCATTACCATCACTATCATTACCATCGTCACCATCACCATCACTATCATTACCATCGTCATCATCACCATTACTATTGTCACCATCACTATCATTACCATCACCATCACTATCATTACCATCGCCACCATCACCATTACTATCATTACCATCACCATCATTACCATCACCATCACTATCATTACCATCGTCATCATCACCATCGCCACCATCACTATCATTACCATCATCATCACTATAATTACCATCATCACCATCATCATCATCACTATCATTACCATCATCATCACTATAATTACCATCATCATTATCACTAACATTACCATCATCACTATAATTACCATTGTCACCATAACCATCACTATCATTACCATCACCATCACCTTCACTATCATTACCATCGTCACCATCACTATCCTTACCATCGTCATCATCACCATCACTATCATTACCATCACCATCACTATAATTACCATCGTCACCATTACCATCACTATCATTACCATCGTCATCATCACCATTACTATCGCCACCATCACTATCATTACCATCACCATCATTACCATCATCATCACTATCATTACCATCGTCAACACTATCATTATTATTATCATCATCACTATAATTACCATCATCATCATCACTATCATTACCATCATCATCATCACTATAATTACCATTGTCACCATCACCATCACTATCATTACCATCGTCACCATCACTATCATTACCATCGTCATGATCACCATCACTATCATTACCATCGTCACCATCACTATCAATACCATCACCATCACTATCATTACCATCGTCACCATCACCATCACTACCATCGTCATCATTACCATCGCCACCATCACCATCATTACCATCGTCATCACTATCATTACCATCATCATCACTATAATTACTATCATAATCATCATCATCACTATCATCATCACTAACATTACCATCATCACTATAATTACCATTGCCACCTTCACCATCACTATCATTACCATCACCATCACCTTCACTATCTTTACCATCGTCACCATCACCATTTTTACCATCGTCATCATCACCATCACTATCATTACCATCGTCATCATCACCATCACTATCATTACCATCGTCATCATCACCATCACTATCATTACCATCACTATCATTACCATCGTCATCATCACCATCACTATCATTACCATCATCACCATTACTATCTTTACCATCGCCTCCATCACCATCACTATCATTACCATCACCATCATTACCATCACCATCACTATTATTACCATCGTCATCATCACCATCGCCACCATCACTATCATTACCATCATCATCACTATAATTACCATCATCACCATCATCATCATCACTATCATTACCATCATCATCACTATAATTACCATCATCATCATCACTATCATTACCATCATCATCACTATAATTACCATTGTCACCATAACCATCACTATCATTACCATCACCGTCACCTTCACTATCATTACCATCGTCACCATCACTATCCTTACCATCGTCATCATCACCATCACTATCATTACCATCACCATCACTATAATTACCATCGTCACCATTACCATCACTATCATTACCATCGTCATCATCACCATCACTATCATTACCATCACTATCATTAACATCGCCACCATCACTATCATTACCATCACCATCATTACCATCATCATCACCATTACTATCGTCACCATCACTATCATTACCATCACCATCACTATCATTAACATCGCCACCATCACTATCATTACCATCACCATCATTACCATCATCATCACTATCATTACCATCGTCAACACTATCATTATTATTATCATCATCACTATAATTACCATCATCATCATCACTATCATTACCATCATCATCATCACTATAATTACCATTGTCACCATCACCATCACTATCATTACCATCGTCACCATCACTATCATTACCATCGTCATGATCACCATCACTATCATTACCATCGTCACCATCACTATCATTACCATCACCATCACTATCATTACCATCGTCACCATCACCATCACTACCATCGTCATCATTACCATCGCCACCATCACCATCATTACCATCGTCATCACTATCATTACCATCATCATCACTATAATTACTATCATAATCATCATCATCACTATCATCATCACTATCATTACCATCATCATCACTATAATTACCATTGCCACCTTCACCATCACTATCATTACCATCACCATCACCTTCACTATCTTTACCATCGTCACCATCACCATTTTTACCATCGTCATCATCACCATCACTATCATTACCATCGTCATCATCACCATCACTATCATTACCATCGTCATCATCACCATCATTACCATCACTATCATTACCATCGTCATCATCACCATCACTATCATTACCATCATCACCATTACTATCTTTACTATCGTCACCATCACCATCACTATCATTACCATCACCATCACTATCATTACCATCACCATCACTATAATTACCATCATCACCATCATCATCATCACTATCATTACCATCATCATCACTATAATTACCATCATCACCATCATCATCATCATCATCACTATCATTACCATCATCATCACTATAATTACCATCATCATCATCACTATCATTACCATCATCATCACTATAATTACCATTGTCACCATAACCATCACTATCATTACCATCACCATCACCTTCACTATCATTACCATCGTCACCATCACTATCCTTACCATCGTCATCATCACCATCACTATCATTACCATCACCATCACTATAATTACCATCGTCACCATTACCATCACTATCATTA